>NW_020170985.1:0-2287 GCF_000524195.1 Echinococcus granulosus | reverse complement strand
ACATGTCAAGACGCGACCGAATATGAACGCGACAAATGGATGGAAGGTCAAATCAATACCTTGCCTTGACACAAGAATACCATGCAAAAATGCTTCAACAACTGGCCTCAATTCGAATGTCTGACCCAACGAAGGACCGCATACTAGCCCTCCACAATCCAACCAGGCAAACTCCACCACATGTGCTTCTACCTAAGAACCAAATTTGAGGCAGCCAAGCCCAAAAGGCAGTGGTAGGAATAGCAATTTAGTCTAGCCTGCAGAGGACGAATCTTACAATTAAAACTGACGGCACTTAAAGGACGAATTCAGGAAGACGGCTGTTTACTAAAAGGCACCACTGCACGCTATTCCAACTGCACTTCCACAATCATCACACTTCCGTCGATGTTACAGACGTGTCTCAAGAATTCTTCACGCAGGACCTCTTAACAAGTGGGATGACAGCATGTTTATTGGGGTGCCTGGACTTACTCTACCGCCAAACTCCAATTTAAGTATTCACGTATGAAAGGCTAAAGACGTATTTCACGAAGCAATGAAAAATAACCTCCAGTGTAGGATCAAAGCTAATACGAAACGAACCGTCAGTGTCACTGAAGGCAACAGGTTATGAAAATCCGGAGCACAGCAACAAAGGGACCCAGCCTTCAAATAAAGCTAGCGAAAGGTAGAGATAAACACTTGAAGAGTATTTACATGTTGCAGGGCAGGACTCAAAACCTCCCATCGGATGAATCTAAGACCATATATTTGAGTAAGTTCAACAAGCCACTCATGGCAATGAGGTCAAACAAAAGACTGATTCAGCGAGCACGACGCTATTTCTCATAAATCCATACCAATGGAAGCCAAAGGCGACACTCAGGATAGCAGTTGAATAATCATAATACATTCATGGCACGGGCTTGTCCAACACCGTCATAGCACTGTTTAATTAATCACACTAACTACTGCTGATTGTTCAAACCGGTTCTAATTCCACCTAAAACCAGAGAACACAATTATCCTTCATACATTGCATTCTTTTAATTACAAATTCTTTTTTCCTGTACCTCGCTGGGTGGGCAGGCCTTCGGGCCATGCGAGCAGCCCAAACACCTTCCCTGTGCTGAATATATATACTCTACCCGAGTATTGTGTCTTCTTTCGTCTTCAGGGAAGTCTCGGGACGCTACATAGGAGACGTGACAAACAAATATTTATAATAGGAAGTGTAGAAGCCGTTCCTCACCAATACAACTTCAATTAGAAGGACTAAAATCAGGAAACAAAAAGGAACTTACATAGGTCAGACGGTAAGCCCAATGCCTTGTTGAATCAAATCAAGAGAACTTGACAAGCAATTCCAGCATCAAAAGCGGCGGCTACGTCCCTGTGTTCTGCCAACGCTGAATGCTACTGATAGAAGACACGACTTTGGGAATGAGTCCCAAATCCGCCAAATGCGACACGTCAGCAATCGCGGGGTCCTAGTTCCGAAAGGCAGGTAAACAAATTCTCCCTGAAGGTGTATTTGTGTTGGCGCAGTCCAAACAACTTTTTGAGGCTATGAACATATTGGCAGCCATCGTAATCCTGAAAACAAAACAAACAAAATCCATCCTCAAAATATATGAAACCACCATAAAACATCAAGGACACAAACGCAAAATGGAGTAGTTCCTGGCCCACCTTAACCCTGCATACTTCTCCATTACGTACTGCAAAATATTGAAGTCTGTTCCTCCTAACATTTGCATCAATCAACTCTGGACCAACTCACAGGAATGCGCATAGACACATAAACAATCCTTCCCATCATCCAGAGCCGCACAATAAAAAAAACTGGTCATGTAAGAACTTGGTCATACGCACTCGATGGCAACATCAGCGACTTAAATGTGGAAGAATCCACTGCCACACGAGGAGATGCGCCAGTGGGCCAGCTAATCCTACGCACAAGAGATAACAACCTTTGGAGGCAATATTGGTGCTGTAATACTTACGCTGTTCTAATGTCCCTTTCAGAGAGGAGGCGGGCAAACTAAGCGTCAACGTCTTGCAACCCGCAGAGCAGTTACGAATCCACACTCCATTGAGCACTGTACCAGTTTCCCCCATTTACTTGCCCTAATAAACAGGTCAAAATCAAACCAAACTGGCTGTTCCAAAAGTATGAGGAATAGGGAAGAGGAGACCTACAAGCCTCGTCCTACAATGGTGGCAGCGCCGGCGAACCTCCCAACGCTGAATGGTGCCGGTAGAGGATGCCACCTTGGTAAGGAGTCCCACACCCTTCAGATGC
>NW_020170986.1:1164-2283 GCF_000524195.1 Echinococcus granulosus | reverse complement strand
TGCATTTGCACACATTTTAGTGGTGCCCCAATCAGTTTCCCCTATGCATCGCTTCCACCCAATTCAAGGTAATGGACCGATGGTGAAGAATTGTGCAATGGAGGAGACGGCCAAGTCGTCTCTCGTGATTACGATGCCACCCCTCGGTAAGACCCAGTATTATTCCACCAATGCATGCTATCCTCACGTTGCGTGTTGTCAATCGTCAGTGTGACTTCAATGCCAAGGCGACTGGTGAATGTCCCATTGTGCTTTTGTTCGTTGTAGTTTATCGACCACCTGGAACGTTTCCTGTGCAAATCGTGGAATACTACGAAGGTGATTGTGTTTTACATTGTGGTTGGCATGCTGATTTGAGAGGAGAGATGTGTGGCAGTGAGTGGGACAGTGAATTGAACTGGAGTTGCTTGTGACTTGTAGATGACTGGTCAGTTGAAGAGGAAGAAGACACAGGTAGGCGCAAAATTGAGATGCTCGGATACACGCATTGCATAGGTGTGTGTATGTTTGTAGGTGATGGGAGACTGGGTGCGCGAGAAGGGAAGGTGGTGGAGGAAGGAACGGAGACGAGGGTGAATTTGGGTGGGAGTAAGAGTGAGACCGTAAAGGTGAAGACAAACAAGAACCGGGAAGGAAATATGCAGGATAAGGATAAGGAGAAGAAAGAGATAGAGGAGGAGGAGGATAAGGAGGAAGAGGAGACGAATGTGGTCGAGTTTGAGGGGAAGAAGGATGGAGGTGAGAAAGAGAATAAAAATGGAGAGTGTTTGGTGGTGAATGTGGACGTGAAGAAGGAGGTAGAGGTGGAGTTGGAGGCGAGGGCGGAGGCGAAGGTGGTGGAAAGAAGGACGAAGGTGATGAAAAGAAGAGGACGAGAGTGGTTGAGGCGAATTCAAGCTCGTGTAAAGAGCCGCCTTCGTCTACCACGAATGCGTGCTTGTGTTTCAAAAACGACTGAAGCCTTATGATCGAATTTACATGTAGCAGCATATTGTGAAGGACATTCCAAGTATGTGTAATATCATCTTTCAAGCAGTTTTGCATTTGAAATCACCCGCCTAGCAGAGAAAGTTATTCACATCAATGAAATTGGAGCAGCCCCACATGATGATACAAATT
>NW_020170986.1:0-1064 GCF_000524195.1 Echinococcus granulosus | reverse complement strand
TGCGCACTGAAGAGCGCCACGTGCACAAACAGGCCTGCTGGTTCGTCTACTGATTAACCGAGTCTCTAGATGGCTGACGATGCTGTGGAGGCTAGAAAGAGAAGTGAGAGCGGAATTCCAGACGACAAAGTAGAAGAGTGGAGGTATTTTAAAGTCTAGCATTCCAGACTGTTCTTTTAGATGTAGGACAGGGGTAATCAGGGCACCATAAATAAGCAAGAAAAAATCAAGGCATTTCTTTGCTAATCTACTAGAACCCACCTAAGCGCAAGTCAAAATCCAGGCGAACGGGGGCATCGGGTCATAGAGAGAAACTTTTTACTGTAACCTTTAACCGACTCTTATGTGATTCAGCATTTTTTCATTTGTGTCCGCCCTTTCCACTAATCTACCATTTTTTGTACCTTTCCAAAGTCATAAGCACCAGATACTATTGTGCTGATCTAGTGCACTCAAGCAATTTTCCTCCCAAACTGTCTTCGACAATAAATGAAATGCTATTGTATTTTTTGCGTAGATAGACGACTAGCTTGGACAACGAAAAGACCATCCTAGCTTCAAGCAAGGCGTCCTCAAAACGATGCGATGCAGTAACAAATTGCACTTCTACAAAATTGCAACTTACTTATTGGCTGTCCTCCTCCACGTCTAGGTAGACGATTTGGGTTAAATTTCCTCTTGTCTGCACAACTTTGTGAGGCTTCTCGCGCAAGTGGACCCACCAACTTCCAGCAGCTCAAAAACGCCACGTAGCTGACGTTGCCTCAACAGATGAAGTATTTCATTCCTTACTTCGACCCACATTACCCCCCTAATTCAACATTTCATTAGACGAAAAGTCAAATCTTCATTGCATATGGACAATGTGAATTTACTGTGTCTACGCGAATTGATGATAACTGTCTGCAGCGTGTGAATCACATCGACCACGGCAAAGTAGAATTTCATGCCAAAAATCCATTAATATCAAATTTCCGGCTTATGAAACTTCATTCCAGATACTCAATTGCCATATCTAATCAAATTATGATTATGTAGTCAAATTTAGGCATATTTTAGACGTG
>NW_020170987.1:1123-2271 GCF_000524195.1 Echinococcus granulosus | reverse complement strand
TTAAACACCTTAAATAATTAAATGTTTGAGATCAATGATTGTTTTGCCTTTAGCATGCAATACTATCTCTAATAAAATATTGAGTTGCAGATAGATACATTAACTATCACTGCAGAGTGCGTACATTTTTTCAGATTCCTAAAACAGTAAAATGTAATGATGAGAGTGGAGATTATACAAATGCAGAAAAGGCGTACTAAAAATTTCCAGATTTTTATGGCATAGCTTGCATGAGGAGGGACTTTTGTTAGTGGGTGACTGAGCTTCAACTATTTCTATTTGGGTTCGATCAAATGAGTAGTTATTTCGGGTTCTTTTCTCAGGACGAGCTTAGCCACTGCAATCTAACTCTTCACATTTCTGCTAGCCTAGATAAGCGAAATATATTCTCCAGGACATTGATTGCTTCAAATAAACCTCTTCAGGGTGTTAATCAAGTTTCAAACGATGGACGGAGAGGGCATGTGTGAGAATCCGTGATTTGATTGGTAAGTAGAATTAGTGGGACGAAATGATAATAAGGTGCAAGGGTTGCCCAATGATATTTGTTGACAAAAAATTTACTAAATCCACGCTCGGGTGGTGAAAATTGGTCTAAGAAAGTCAGTCTTGTTAAGAATGGTAATGATAATAAGAATGAGTGGAAAACGAGAATATGCAGAAACTTGGTTTGCGAATCTGGTAAAATTATCTATATTTGCATTGAATGCTCTTAACAGAATTCTCGTTTGTATATGTTAACTTTAGCACACTACTTATACCCTTATTGCGCTTGTTACGACCAAAGAAAAATTGCTAAAAAAGCACTGCTTTTCGTGCTTGGACGGACTTCTGACGAAAATCGCAAACTCGATTTCCATTGCTTTGAATCTCACTTTACATTGTACGGGAGGTAGGAGTCAGGCAAATCCAAGGGCAAATTATATTTAAAATTATGAGTTTTTACACATAAAGATGAAATTCTACAATGAGTATTTCTGAAAAAAATTCAACTAATTCTTCTCCACTACTACTATGTTTACGTGGGGTTGGATAAAAAAGTGAGTCCAAAAGTGTCCAAATGAACATGACGGAGTAAGTAGACGCTGATGAAAATGTTTAAAAAGTGTTAGAAATGAATTGAGCTCATCAAACTTGGATATTGACAG
>NW_020170987.1:0-1023 GCF_000524195.1 Echinococcus granulosus | reverse complement strand
CTTCTTCATATGTCTAATATCATTTCATATGCATGGCTTGGAGTAAAATGTTTACGCAGATTACGTCGTTTGCTGTGATGTGTCAAATAAATCAGCTAAATAATTGGTTCATCAGTGATAACGCTTGGTGGTGTTTTGCGCGGTTTATACTAAATTTGGAGGAGACAGCTTTGAAAATCCTTTGAAATTAAAAAAATTTGCTCATCATTTGTATCACTGGTAAAATATTTGCTTTATCATACAGTTAATAAGAAAACATGGTGCCGTCTACGCACCTAGTCGTTGTTTTGGCGTCGCCTAGATTGTGCTCACGCCTATTGCCTACCATTCCAATGATACGTTAGTAACGAAGCTTCCTTCGTGCTGGTTCATCATACTGAGTCTTTAAGGCCAAGTTGTGCCATAATTGTAAGTGATGCAAGTTCAGTTCCCCAAGCTACCACCATTTGTATAGACATTTAAAGGCAAAGATTTCATCGAGTAACATGCGCTTAATCAGCTTTATCCCATAGTTATTTAGATTCCGCCCTATTCGTCAGTAAAATATGAATATGATCACATCTCGCTACTCATGACCTCATAACGATTGTCACAATCGCGGAATAAATGTCGTCAGAGTAAAAATGAAAAGGTTTACGCCCTGGTTTATGTTCGCAAAGGGCATTAGAAAAAGAATTGCCCACCAATGCTTTCTTTTAAAAATTGTGTGCTTGGTTTCCACGACACAACATATCTGAGAATGAATTATATTTAACTTCATGAGTCCTCACGTACTCAGACAAAATCAAAGAAAGATTAATTCTAAAAACTTTTTAACCAAATTTTGAAATTCAGCAATTAACTGCTGCTTCAACGTTAATAAAACTTCATAGTTCGGTTCTGTTTGGCAAAAAATAACATCTCAAACTGCCCAAACTTCCTGTCTTATAGAGAGCTGAAGAAAGTCCTTCTTTTGATTTTCCACAAACCGCGCCAACCAGATTGACAACTAACGATATGGTAAGTGGAGGACATGCGAAAGGC
>NW_020170988.1:1137-2261 GCF_000524195.1 Echinococcus granulosus | reverse complement strand
CCAACATGCTTAATGCGTTGAGCAAGGTGGGTACTCATGCTGCAAGTAGCAGCATTCAGCGGTCGTTAGCATCCGCCTCCACTGTTCATGTCAGAGTGCTGATGGAGCATCAGCAGAAGCAGCTGTTCCATTTCGTCGCCACTTTGGATCATTATGACAATCCACGCCATTCTCAAGCAGCTGCAGCCCCTTCCACTCTTTTTTCCACCCAGCAGTAATCCAACGGTGAGTGGAGAGGAGGTTGGGAGAGGGGATTATCTGGAATGGGATGAAACGAAGCGAGTGCCTACGGCTAGCAAAGCTCTCTACTAGCAGGGTATTTCAACAGCACTACTTGATGCCACACGTAGCTGACAAAATTACCAGTGGGAGCGCTAGTGAGATGCAAGCTTCGCTCGGCCGATGAAGTGATGGTTTCATGGTCACGCAACACGCAATTGCTCCAAGGCACATGTGCCCTACATCCTTGTGAGACTAGACCAGAGGAAACGAAATGAGGCGGGTCGAGACATGACCGACTCACAGTCGTTAAATTGACGTCTACATCCGTGATAATCGGTTAGGACACAATTGATGGTTTGTGGGGAAGAATGCACGCACAGGTCGTATAGTTATGCTGGCCGTAAAGATGGGCAGCGCCATCTGGATGAGACACCGCAATCAACAGCGTGTACGAAGCGAAGCACGGAGGAACCCGGGGCCTAACGAAGTACTCAACCAATAGACACACTACCCAACACCTTCCAGACACCACCTCCACCTGTCAAATCCACCTGCTTTGCAGAACACTACAGAGTAAGCGATCCCAGTTTCCCAATCTTCTCAACCAGGACGAAGGTACGATAGGCGTCGGTGCAGAATGCAGCCAATGCACGCTGAGAGAATAAATTGTCACTACCGGCCTTGAATATGATGAGAGGTAGTGTGGACATCTCTACTCCAGCGAAACGCCCCTCCTATTTGTTTTGCTTTCTCATCAAGCTTATCTTCACTTCTTTCGCCATCCTGCTCTTTTCCCCTTCTTCGAATAGCTCTTTACATTCCGCTTTCTCATCTCGTATTCCCCCCTCCCTCTTCCCACAGGCGTTCATCAGGAATTTCAGCTATTTCATGGATTGCGTTGG
>NW_020170988.1:0-1037 GCF_000524195.1 Echinococcus granulosus | reverse complement strand
CAGTGTTTTGATGGAGTTGCAGAACTTTGCTGAGAAAACTCGAAGTCTAGTCTTCTGCATTACAAGTGTGAATAAATATATTGAAAAAACTTAACGGCCTGATGCTTTTCTCTACGCCGCATTTTGGCCGGTTAGTGAAGTCATTAAATGTGAAGGCTTGGTCAGTGAATAGCGCTTCGTAGGAATGCCTTCACTTTGGCTGAGTCAAGTGGAAGTTAGTGTCGTCAATGAAGAAGGACACTAAACAACTGCATGTTAATCTGGATGTTTGTATAAAGAGGCCCGAGTCCTGCAAAGAGGAGAACTGGCTTTGGTGCACTTCACTTATCTTATCAGAGACTGGGGAAATTAGTATGATTTACTAACACAAGAGTTTCAGGAATCCCAATGAATTGGGCGAAGAGCTGATAGCAGGTGCGAAATAGTTGTGAATGTGTTTTCCAGTCTCCTAAATTCCAACACGTGTGGGTTCGTACTTTGTTTCAATCTTGTGGCGTCGTTCATCTTTTTTGTGCAGAAATTTGTGTTCTCTCTAGGGAAATATCATGCCTAACAGCAGCTGGTGGATAGTGAAACAGAAATGGTAATAATGGCGGCGGGGATGGAAGCATTTCTGCGTGGAGACAACTTTGTTCGCTCCCAGGAAAAGCCCTCTCCTTGTTTTTCAATTGAAGAGGATAAGGAGAACGTCTTCGTACAGTACAGTGTTTGGAGTGTCCAAATAGTCTGCACTCTGATCACGAACTTCCTTGCCCGATTTAACAAAACGCGATTCTTTTAACACTACGTTCAGATGATCAGAGATGGTGAATCACAGTCTCATGACACCGTGTATGTGGGAGGAGGTGAATACCCAAAAGGTTGCATCCTAGGCGGAACTTCAGATGTCTAAATATTAATCGCTTCCATCATCCGCTTTCTTCATCGTGGGTGCAGCTGCTGTCTCGGTGACTGCCATCTGGTAGGAGTTACAGTAAGTGCTTAGCCCTCGCCACCATCATCACATGCTTTATATTCTATTTCTGGTGGATTTTACG
>NW_020170989.1:1156-2259 GCF_000524195.1 Echinococcus granulosus | reverse complement strand
CACTCCTTGTATAAATATGCAGTTGGACGACGAATAAAATCATGTTGCCTAAAGCCTTTCAGCAGAAGGACTTTAAGTACAAGATAAGCAGTTGATTATTTAAATCTACTTCTCGGAGTTGCGCGAAACCAGTGGTTAGTGGCAGAATAAGGAGGGTTTGCAAAACTGATCACTACAGGGTTTCGTAAATGCCTGGAAAGCAGTTGAGGTTCAGAAATACCTACTGGAGCGCATGGACTACCCGGGGATATTTGGCATCACCCCTCACCTCAACCCGACTTACTTCACTTTCCAATGCTACTTTAAGTTAATGTACAATTTGTAGATTTTACATAATTTGCGATTCGATAGCCGCAAAAGTAAGTGATTCACCCTTCTTCTTTCATCTGGTGGAAGACAAGACCAAGTGACATTTCAGTGGACATAATTTCGTTGATTCGCCAGACGGTCTCACAAGTCAACGTGGAATGAACCTCAATGTGGCATTTGAAATGGGGCTACTGGGAGATCAGTTTAGGTTTAGGCCATTTTAGGTTATTTTGGGATAAGTAGCGTGGCATAGCACAGCCGTCCCATCGACACTTTAAGACAAGTCAACTTTCTCTTTTCCCTCGAACACAAGTAATTGCAGCAGTGGTTCCTCGAACTCATTAACACATTTTCCATGTCACAATGACAAAAGCGAGTAGGTTTGATGATTTCGAAATACTGAGAAAGTAATGTGTTTCAGTGATACTCTGTTGCAACAAAGAAGTTTCCCTACAATAAGTTGCACGCTTTTACGGGCACCATGAGCAGTCAGAATTGGCCTTCTCATCGGCAAGATAAAGCAATTTGGCAGATGAAAGATATTGAATAAGCTAACGCTAATTCAGTGCTCTCCGTTTAGTACAACTATTAAAGCTAAGTGTTAGCAACTCGCTAACTAAATGCACATTTAATACTCATAATGAAAAAGAAATGAATGGAAATACTTTGTTGCATTAGGTGTGCTCTACAATGGATAGAATTTGTAGCCTTTAGGTGTGGCTTTGCAAAATATGAAGGTTCGAAGAAATGTCAGACTAAATAAGCAAAATGTTGAAAGATACGTAATCATTGCC
>NW_020170989.1:0-1056 GCF_000524195.1 Echinococcus granulosus | reverse complement strand
TCTCCTTCGATTTCCCGTGTATTCTCCTGATTACGCTACCTGCTGATGCTGATCGCCACCGTCCTGGCAACTACCTTTTCAGCACCCAATTTTGTGCACAATTCTGGCAACTTCTACAGTATCATTGCCTGTGTGCTAGTCCACGTTGGTGCTGGCGTCGAATTAACGATCAAATTACTAATCCACCGTTAAAGATCATGGTAAAGTAACTGGGCAGTTTCATAGGAATTATCAACAGCGGGATATTTGTGGAATGGACATCATGATAAAAGCAGAAATAGGTGATCTACATGACAGGAAAGATGTTAGATCGAAAGTCCGCTTGGATTGGTAGGACGCTAAATGAGCGTGGTGATGAGATTGCTATAATCAGTGGAGTGCCTTCTTTAGCTCATTAAACTTTAAATAATATTATCAGAAGAGTGCCGTAGAGAGACAAATTTTTGTACTCTATGGTTAGGAGTAGTTGTAACTGTCTACAGAATAAAAAGCTGTACATTTATCCTCTTGGCCAGGGTCAAGCACCAAATGAATGTGGTACCAAAGGAAAACCATTTATTAGCCCCATGTTCTACTGTCAAGACATGAATGACCATTGATGGATATTCTCCTATTCGACATAATTTATTTCTTTAAAAGAAATGTTTCACACATTTGCGACGTGCAGGCACAGGTAAGAGAGCAATAGTGTTGTGATGAAATGCGCCATTTAGTTAATAAGCGATCTTGAATTGTCCCTTCATTTCATAAACAAATTTTACGGAGTTTTGCGACACTAGTAACATGGCACAATAGGGAAATTGTAAAGTCTGGTTTTTTTACTACTGGTAGCCACATTTAAGGCTGGATTATCTAAAGCTTGCATCCAGCTTAAGCGATGGTAAATGTGCAAATGTCAATGTAAAATAATAGAGGAGTGAATAATTCCCATGGAAATTTGTGCTACTTTCGACATGAAGTAGGGACACCTGGATAAGTATGACCATATTCTTTGAAGCAGGTGTCGCTTGGTGAATTTCCATCAACCCCATCGAGGTAAGAGGTAATTAGGCCATG
>NW_020170990.1:1197-2256 GCF_000524195.1 Echinococcus granulosus | reverse complement strand
TCCGGGTACGCACCAATCAAAGTTATTACTTTTTACTCGCACATAGCCTTCACCATACTCTCCTCAGTGAGTGCTCCTTATCACTATGACTTTCAGCATTGCGTTCCTGAAGAGATGAGGCCTATATGACAGGGCAGCAATCCTACGGAGAGGACAAAACCAGAATTTACTTGTTAACCCTCTTCTGCACTTGCCAAAGCACTCCTTCACCCTACCATGTTTGGATTTTTGTCCATTGATTGGTGTTATGGATACCGTGGAAGGTTTCACTGAGTGGTTGCATCTCAGAATGCAAGAATTTTCACGTGTCAATTAAAAGCCACTGGTGTTTCAAGAAGAGATGTCATTCAATGCCTTTTGACAGAGGGCGAGGTCCGCGTAATTAAGTATGTGTCTAAACATCTTGCGTTTTCCTGCAACCAGAGTTTATGGTATGTGGCCTCATGATTTTCAATTCCTCCTTATTCGACTGTAGTTGCCTGATCTAAGCGGATTTGGAGATAGAGGTGGAGTCGTGGCTGAAGCAGTTGAGTGGGGCGTTGGAGGTCCATCAACGCTGGATGCGTGAGCACTTTGTTCGCTTGGTGCGGCTTGACTTGGTTCTTGCCATCATCCAACCCGTGGCTGCCAGCGTCACTACTCGACTAAAGCAGTGGCATCTACCGCTTCTCTCCCCCTTCCCTATATCGTGCACATTTCCTTGCGTTTTTACTCCTTCATTTCCACCGTCGTCTCTTCGATCCCTCCTCCTTTCTCCTTTCATGCCCTGATGCAAACTCTGCTGGACGAAGTCCTTCTACGCGCCTTCTAGTAGATATTCTAAGCATTCCTTGGCAATGATCCTGAGCACAGTGACGAATCTGCCAGACACTTAAGTTCATTGAAGACAGGCTGCTCAGGAAATTTGATCGCCGTTCCAATAGAATGCTAACTTGATGCCAGAGCTGTGAGGGCGGTCAGCGTTAGATTGACAGATGGCAGGGCGTAGCACTGAGAGGTGATTTAAATATTTTGACTAATGCAATTGAGAACAGGTAGCTAAATGCATCACGCTTACCG
>NW_020170990.1:0-1097 GCF_000524195.1 Echinococcus granulosus | reverse complement strand
CATGTATACCTCAGTAGTATATACTGATTGGCAGTCCCGTCTTCGATCTGCCCCACACAAGGTGACCAGAGTGGCTTGAACCAGTAGGTAGTATAAAGGCTAAGTAATGTGTTCGTTCTCTTATCATTAGAATCACAAAAGCAATTCCTCAAGTGTCAGTGAAATAGCAAACCGAGTGAGTAGAAAAAGACAGCGTAACTCAGCAGCATTCTGCCCGTTATCTGTCGGTGAACGGAAAATGGAAGGATCATCGTTGACTACAAACGATGCTTCAAAACCCAAATTAAACGTTTCGTGAAATTGTGACACACGATGCCCTACATGGTAAGCGTGATGCATCCAGCTACCTGTTCTCAATTGCATTGGTCAAAATATTTAAATCACCTCTCAGTGCTACGCCCTGCCATCTGTCAATCTAACGCTGACTGCCCTCACAGCTCTGGCATCAAGTTAGCATTCTATTGGAATGGCGATCAAATTTCCTGCACAGCCTGTCTTCAATGAACTTCAGTGTCTGGCAGATTCGTCACTGTGCTCAGGATCATTGCCAAGGAATGCTTAGAATATCTACTAGAAGGCGCGTAGAAGCACTTCGTCCAGCAGAGTTTGCATCAGGGCATGAAAGGAGAAAGGAGGAGGGATCGAAGAGACGACGGTGGAAATGAGGGAGTGGAAACGCTAGGAAATGTGCACGAGAAGCGGAAGATGCCACTGCTTCAGTCGAGTAGTGACGCTGGCAGCCGCGGGTTGGGTGATGGCAAGACCCAAGTCAAGTCGCACCAAGCGAACAAAGTGCTCAGGCATCCAGCGTTGATGGACCTCCAACGCCCCACCCAACTGCTTCAGCCACGACTCCACCTCTATCTCCAAATCCGCTTAGATCAGGTAACTACAGTCGAATGGGGAGGAAATTGAAAATCATGAGGCTCTAAACTCTAAACTCTGGTTGCCGGAAAACACCAGATGCTTAGACGCATACTTAATTACGCGGACCTCGTCCTCTGTCAAAAGGCATTAAAAGACTCCTCTTCTTGAAACATCAGTGGCTTTTAATTGACACGTGAAAATTCTTGCATTCTGAGATGCATCCACTTAGT
>NW_020170991.1:1238-2255 GCF_000524195.1 Echinococcus granulosus | reverse complement strand
CATTCAAACGAGAGGTATGCACTAATGCCAGCTAATAAACTATCACAATTTTCTCCTTTTAGCTTCATCCTCAAATTCTACAGATTTAAGCACCGCTTCTACAGCATTATATCTAGCAGATGATAAAAATAACAGTCTTCCTGCAGCATATGCTGTATTCTAGAGTTGGAAAAACTTATGCGCGGATGCGATTTAAGCAGTGATTACTTTGTGAATGTCATGGTAAAATCTAGAAGCAGCATGAATTAGTGCTTCGGCAAACGTCTTTTTACATTGGATGTCACGGAGAGACTTCTCGTCAACACCGCTGCCACTGAAGTGGGATGCAATTTGGCCGTGCGATCTGTTGAAGTGCATTCAACAGGAGGTTGTGCATACCCATTCGGAAGTACAGCTTCCGATTGACATCCTGATTGACATCTTGATTCCGAATTTTAACTGTTTTGCAATCACTCAAACATGGCGTCAACTGACTGCTGTTTGATCTCTACGAGTGCTTTGATGAGTCACTTTACCCACTGTTAATCGTTGGACTTGATAACCAGGGTGTATCGTCTGGTCTGGTCGTTGTAGTAGGCAATTAAACGGCATGCTACCTGCCTTTGTATCACTGACTGTCAGATTCCACAGACACCAAAGTGTCATACCTTTGAGGGGCGTGTACAGTGGGGAGAATGAGGGAATGCTGTTCTCTACTGCCCGTTGCAGATATTGTGCCCCTGCGTGACCTTCGTGGTTTGTTATCCCATATTGTGGAGGCTGTATGGTCAGCCAAATTAATAGCTTTATCAACGAACTTGTCTAGCACCTCTCCTTCCTTGATCTCAGCTCACTAATATGCGAGGTTGTTTTTATTGATAGGCAGGTCTTACATTTCTTCTTCTGCAGACGTACAAAGCTATAAAAATCAACAAAATTTGGTGCATATTTTTGCGTATTTTTATGCCCTGCTTTCTCTTTTGTAATTAGGTTTGAATTATTGTTGCTACTACTTTATTACAACGTGGAATTTTGTTA
>NW_020170991.1:0-1138 GCF_000524195.1 Echinococcus granulosus | reverse complement strand
ATTAAGAGTCATGTCGTTTGTAACTACATGGTTTTAATGCTATTGTGGGGGAGATCAGAGTAGTTGCGACCTAAGTGTTATTCATCGACATATCTTAGCCAAAGCTTAGGTGCCATCTAAATTCGTCATCATGCCATGCATAGACTACACTTAAAAGTAAGTGACTAAAGGGCTTGACAGAGCACCGAAAACTCTAAATGGCATACCTCGATTTGGTCCTAGCCACTTTCTCTATATCTCTGTTTGAGTAATATCCTAAGGAATAAAACAGAAAGTTAAGTTTTGCCACCCCAAGTAACAACCCCCTTGTTAGGTACTCGCACAGCCCATGGGTCTCTCAATTTTCTTATGCTTGCTGCTGAGACTTGATTAGACAAACGATATTGGTCACACTTAAAGACACTCGCATTCACACAAGCTAAGGCCTTTCAACCTTCTAAAAACTAGTGTATGTGAAGGATGAAGTGTGCTCACTCGAAGGAAAATCTCCTATCCAAATATATACAATTGACATGCTTTATCTTCAAGTGGATACTATGGTGGCCTCTCAAACTGTCTACAACAGATCGCGACCTAAGATATGGTTTGGATGTAGAAAAAGCAGACCCTTAAGAATAAAAGATTTCGACCTGAGCGCTGTATGCTTCAGGACCTAATGCATAAAAAGGCGTTCTGAATTGTGCTACTCGTTGCTTCGAGATAATGAACGGGCATACATAGCTCTCCGCAACATAGGCAAACTGCAGTAAACAGGAAAAGCGGTACTGGTACATTCAACTCACGTGTATGATAAACCAATGCTGCCTTATTCGACTTCATCCTGAGCAACGTCAACAGTGGATTATGGGGAAGGTAAATGTAATTTCCACGTATTGCCCACTCATATGCACCTACTTACTCTGCTTCGCATTTTATTGCCTTGTACATACAACATTCACGATAAAGCCTGCTTACAACGGGTCACTGGACTAAGCTATTTCTACCTAAAATGTAAATCAATCACTTTAAGGATATTTGCCCAAGGCATGTCTTTATTGCTGCTGAGGATTCCACGTGAAATAATCCAGTTAAGAAGTCTCATTACGTTTCCCACATACTTTTTATCTGGTTGCTCTTTGATGGCCCCGTAATTTACGAT
>NW_020170992.1:1163-2241 GCF_000524195.1 Echinococcus granulosus | reverse complement strand
GTCTGGAATCTCTAGTTACAAATTCTTTTCAAATGCTATGCCACTATTTGAAGCCTTTTTATTCTTATCCAAGCATAAAGTGCTGTATCAACAAAAGCAATTATTTGAGGGTGAACGGTTTCCAACCTGGCCTGTACCAAAGCAATTTCATTGGGGTAAGAGAAAATCCATGCCTAATGGCTGTCGTGTCGTAGGAAACAGTGACTACTGGGACTCCACAGTAGCAATCCTTTGTTCTGCCGCTAAAAGTTATGCCACAGTAACCATGATTCTTGACATAAACACATTTACAGCCAGCTCCCAGTAGGTGGTGGCATGGCGTGGCATCAAAGTGTGCTACTGCAATTTATTCACAGTGGATAACCTCGGCAGTCAAGATTCCAAACCCTCGGTAGAACACGTTCATTCACATTTCCAATTCCATTCCACCAATTCACGTGCCTAGATTAGGATCATTGTAAGTGATGCGTAATCTAGAGTCATTCATTTTCGTTGCATTTAATGACCTTCCACACACTGCACATGATTTGATATTGGGCCAAGTCAACACGCGTGATTATGGTGCCATCTGGTGTGGCCTTCAAGTCTCACTTTCCGCTTGATTTTCTCTCCTGCTTTTAGGGAGTTGTTTCGCCTTCTTGTTGGTGTTCCTGCATCGCCACCGATACGTATACTTTTGTGGACACCAGGTGGCTAATCAAAAGAACGAAGGAACACTACGAATGCCCAAAGACCATTTTGAATAAAACACTTTTTGAGCTTTTCTTTGTTAAGCTGCCATCGATTATGCCTGATAACCAATTCGCTTTCCAGTGCCTACGCTTGACTTTACACTAAGTGTAGGAGGGTGGCAGACAAGGTGCAGTTGGAGTACCGTAGGTCTTATGATAAGAATGCTGACAAGCTGAGGAAGAATTTGCACAGAATAAATGTCTTTTTAATTGTTTGACGCAGCCTGTAATACAGCATACATGCAATCAACCAATTATCATGCTGAGTTTTTGGACTTTGTAATTACTCTATTTTTAATATTCGTGCCGCTGCACCTTGTCGCACGCATCAAAGCCAGATAAATGGC
>NW_020170992.1:0-1063 GCF_000524195.1 Echinococcus granulosus | reverse complement strand
GCTTGACTGTCGATGTTATCCACTGTGAGTGAAGTGCAGGATTGCTATTCTGATGGTCTGCATGTTTCGTACCCCGAATGCGATAATAAAAGCTGGTCTTTGGCCTTACCTACTTCACTGTTTCGACAACGGCGTCAATCAGCAAATGTCGCTTGCCATAACAATGGTCTCATTACTGAGAGATACAACCGCTTCGATGGTTACACAATGTGTAGTTTGAATTGGATGAGCTCGTCGGCACTGATTTGTCGATGACGCACGTGTTGAAGCAGGTGTGGTAATAAAAGAAAGTGATTGGAAGTGAACTCCCACCCTTTATATATGCCCACAGGTAAAGCAAACCACGCGATTGCCGTCAGCCCAATCCGGCCTCGACTTCCACTCATTCTGTCCTTTACTCCAATCCACTCGACTACACCGCAATCAGAATCCACTGTTTTGTGTAGCGCTGTGCCACTGCGCCACCACTGGAATGATGCCTGCAACCCTAATGGCATCCACTGATCTCTTTTGTGCAATGCAAAGATAATACATGCCTACAATAAGAATGAGTCGCTATGGGTAGGTGAATTCAAATTCATCCGACTCAACAAAACGGGGCGAAGCGAAAGCGAAGTATTAATTAAAGTTACTAGTAGTTGCTTCAATAGTGTTTTAAAATATAGGTATGCTTATTTGGGTGGTCTGCATCCGCATGGAAAACAAATGCACCTGATTTTGCGGTGACTTTTATGTGATTAACGCATCAACGCCTCAAAGCAATGCGTTTAACAATGAAAATGAGCCAAAAGAGGCAAGTAGAGAAAAAAACGCAAGATAACATAATCGCGAGCGGATACGCTTTTCCACACAGCAGAGCACATTACTGCAAAACACAATGCAAACAGCGTATAACCTACATCCTGGGTGACGATGTTGGAACCTCTCTCACCTACGAGCCCTACTTGAAAATCCATTGGGTTCGGACTAGGTTGCTTGACCTTTAAAGCCCTCTCCACTCATGCCCAAAAAGCCTTTCGCAAAACTCACGTGGGATTTGATAGTTACCTCTATCATACAGATG
>NW_020170993.1:1168-2221 GCF_000524195.1 Echinococcus granulosus | reverse complement strand
TTTCCCTTCTGGTAATTTCTACCTCCAGTTTCCAACAGCCGAATCGAGTAGATCGGCTGGAGGAAAGCATTTTATACGATGCAGCACGGTTGCATTACAAGCAAACGTACATTTACTGGAGATTATTGTAGGTCTCCTCCTCCTCCTCACCCACCTTGGGAAACGGTGACACCGGCCTGACCACGAAGCCGTTGTAAACTGATCTATTGCCACCTTAAAGGTTATATCATTTGATGATCTGACACCGTCTTACACTTCCTCCAAGTTCCAACAAGTTATTGGTGAACACCTTAACTACCTGGCAGTTTAGGCACAGCTACAGTTATGGTTCGTTCAAGCATAAAAATGCAGACGAATACAGCATGACTAAGGAAACATTTTAACTCCTTCTTAGTGATTCCGCAATTTTTCCACAAAATAATTGGCACTCTCGTTGGTCGCATCAGATAAGCACTTCGTCTAAATTCACCATTTTCTTGTCCCGCTTAGCATCCGCTTTCTGTGGGGCGGTAATTTATAAAATGAAATCAAAGATTCCACTAGGCATGCAGTCTAGTGCTCTCATTACCTACCTCTTTAAGAGCAATACCTAAGAATAAATCAGTCTTCGCTATGCAGGGAGAGTTGATTTAGTCCATTTAACCCGTTCACCTTATTGACGAGGTCTAAAAGCACTAAATCGCAAAACTTTATCATAAAAAATTAATTATTTTTCATCGCCTTGTCCAGTTGACAGCTTAACAATTAGCAACAGATCATCTTTATATGTAGGTTGGCTTTTAACTCAGGAATTATCTAAGGGTTGAAAAAGCAACCTATAAGAGATTTGAAGTTCACCTCTATTTTAGTAGTATATCCAGAGCAAAAGCTAAAACCACAAAATAGTCAAAAAGCATTGCACAGTAGCATAAATCACTTACAAAGCTTCCCAATATTCGACAGTTATGTATCAGAGTGGTGGAAAATTGCAAAGCAATACGAACGTAACTTTAGGGTGTAGGTGGGTGGAGAAGACATTTCCATTGGGACAACCATAGAGGAGGAGGTGGGGGA
>NW_020170993.1:0-1068 GCF_000524195.1 Echinococcus granulosus | reverse complement strand
TTAAAGTCGAATCAAAGTTACTTTAGCCTAGACAGTAGCTTAAACAAGTGAGGAGGGAATGAGTATGAGAGGGAAAACAAGTACTAGCAGCGAATAGGATCAACGTGGCCAGGTGGGGCTCCCAACAGCAGGTATAGACACGCTCCTGACTCTATTTACAGTCAGGCATTACCGATGCAGGGTACTGATAAGCATTGCAGGTGATTACAATGCTTCGGCATTCCTTTGCACAGCTTTTGTTTCTCTCCTCTCATTTACCGCATTGCACATCACAAAATTGAGGGGGTAGTGTAATCGCAGCGATGGCACCGCACCCCAGTCTAACACGGTCGAGCTATCAGAGGGGTCCCCAACAAATAAGAATGTTTGCGTGGCAGGGTGTGGGGGACCTCTACGGTGCAAGAGAGGCAAGAAAGTAGCCAATGCCTGTGCCATCTCAGTTACAAATCCATCGCCCTCTTCCGAACGGCTATGCGAAAAATAATCCAAAGCATCTAGAGTTCTATTTCACAACCTTCTTGATGAAATTCTACCATTGTGCCACTACAGGCACTTGTAAGTGTCAGAAATGTCCTTCATTCTCTTAGTCCCACTTCCATTGCCAGTCCTCTTCCAAATGACCGCGTGACCCATTTTACCACAAGCTGCGATATTCAAAGAAACCTTGACATCTAAATGGCAGAAAGCTCTCTAACATGAGCCTTAGTTTCACTTCAACTACGGCTCCTTCACATTACACAGTGCTTTAATTCGGTTTTCATCTAACCGCCACGCAAGGCCATCACTGAAAATGTCTGCTCGGTGGTCGAATAAGTTGCATGTTCTTTGCTCATGCCCTGGCAAATCGTAAGTATATAGTTCAACATGACCGCAACAGCTGGCTAACAACTATAGCGGAGTTAGAACATACGTCGCCAGAAATATTACGGGTATTCTTCAAAAGAAATTCCATTCTGCATACGCTTCTCCCTGTCACTCACTTCCTCCATTGTGCATCACATAAAAAAAACAAATCAAAATCCCCTCAGCAAGCCTTAATTCCTCCTCGTGCCCTTCTAAAGCCTCCAA
>NW_020170994.1:1106-2210 GCF_000524195.1 Echinococcus granulosus | reverse complement strand
TTGCATCCCACACATCATCAAAATGTAGAAAAAGTGAACATTTACACTTCCGCCCTAGACAAATTTAGACTAGTAGATCACTTAACATGGACCAGCTCCTGCTTACATCGTTGGCAGAGGAAAGAACAATTTTAAGGACTTCAGAGGGCTACCATTCCTTCGTTTGACTTCTAATAGATCCAAATAATGGACGACCACGCAATCGGTACTCAAGACCAGTCAAACAATAGGCAGGCAACAAAACAGGGATTGTGTTACTGCATTCCTGCCAGACGCCACATTTCCAAAGAGACCTACATAAAACTGCCCTGACCTCACAGGAGGTCAAGTGAGCATATCAACAGTGCCGAATGTTGTAAAACGAATAATTTGGGGGCAACGATGGCGGGTTGAAGTAGAGGCGACAGTTATTATTCATCCAAATAACAGGAATACACTCAGGTCAGAACCCCTAAAAGTGAATGAGTATGTGTATTTTACACCCGCCGTAATCAACACAAATGCATATTACGCAGATAAGACAACACTGTTTGGGCAGAGCAAGAATAATTGGAAGCAATTTCAAGGTTGAGGTAAGTGAAACATCGCATATTTGCTGCCATGATCCATACAACCAAGAGCCTATCTAATAAGCTTTTGCATGGATACAGAAACAACGCAGATGTTCTGGAGATTTTATAAGGAAGAGGTTACTGGCAGTAATATTTTACCGACAGATAAGAAACGGCTTTGAGGTCCTCCAAAACCTCTAGGAGTATCATCACTCACGGAGTAAACATGTGGGTTATAGAGACTGAAGAGGACAATCAACCACCACAACCCTTACACCATGGAACAAAAACATCCTGCTTCTATGCAAAGCTCTAAAATAGGTGCTTCCAACTATCCAAAACTAATAGAACACATGTCGCGAATGTGTGATGAACTAAAATTAATTGTTTTCTGGGTGAAAGGTTGAAGAAAGGTGCCAACATCCCCTCCTGGAATCGTGCTAAGTCAGCATTTATTTGTCAAGGATAGAGAGCACACGAAGGGGAGTTTGGAAATTTTTTAATGTAGCACTTTGCATGAATACTGTAACCAAATTGCTGCAGTCAAACACAC
>NW_020170994.1:0-1006 GCF_000524195.1 Echinococcus granulosus | reverse complement strand
GATCCTGTCACATTAACAAGCCTAATCACTGTGTTTCCGCTATTGCTATTGAAACTATTAGCCACCCGATCGGCGACAAATTAAGTGGAGGTGGACGTAGAGGTCGAACGGGATGAAGAAGAGTAGGAAGTCCAGTCGGATGTGGGTTTGGATGCGGAGGCGGAGCCGAAGGAAAAGTGCCAAACATTTTTACCTCTAAAATATTCTCATGAGTGACTCATTTCGAGCAATCATCAGAATGCATGCCCAGCTAGAGTGGTCTTCTAGTTTGAGGTTCTAGCATTCTGGTGGCAAAAAAAATAAGAAGGTATCGAAAGAATTCAGATCAAAAGAGAGATGCCGGATATGTGGGTGCAAACGCATCCAAGGCGGGTGCGTAGCCTCCATGGTAACAAAATTCGGCGGTGGTGGTGGCAGAGAACGCGGTGTACCTCGTCTACTAGCCACAGTAATTGCTTGCGACGACATCAGAAATAACGGAACCGGGCCAATAGTCCAATACCCAGCATTATTAAAAGGGTACCGTAAAGACTCATTGTCGCACCCCATGGTTGAGGGTAGCTGTAACTGCGTACAAAGCAACGAGCTGCATTTCCATCCTCTTGGCCAGCGTCAGGCATCAAATGAACGCGCTACCATGGGAAAATCAGTCATCAGCCTCGGTGTTCCTATTCAACCCAATTTTTCCTTTGTAAACGAGGGTTTCACATGTTTGTCATGTATGAGCTGGGCTAAGAGAATTGCGGCTAAAGAACGACAATGTTGTGATAAAAATATCCCATTTGGGTATGAAAAGCAAAAGACGCAATAAAAGGCCGGAGGAAAAACTTTTCCTACATCCAGATACGTACCTTCTAATCCAGAAGCCACAAACACGAAGAAACCTGCCAGTACAATCACACCATTCAAATAAAACCTGTATGCTGACCTCGGAAATTGAGAATTTCTGCGTCCATGCGGAAATGTGTTGCATTAACCCTTCGCATGAGATGGTCGGTCATGCACA
>NW_020170995.1:1171-2181 GCF_000524195.1 Echinococcus granulosus | reverse complement strand
ATAATTGGAATGTTAATGTGTCCCATTGTGCAGTTCTCTTCATTTTTCGAATTTGTCCTGTCCATGGTTTATCTTGTAATGGACAAGTAGGTCGGTGGCTCCTGTTTTCCATGAGTTTTCACTCATCCACTGCTCATGTCTTTGGTCTTTCGTATGAGGGTGGGTAAAATTTTAAAGTTGTTCATGTCTCATTTTTTGCATAACTGATACCGAAATTCTTTTCTCAATGGGCAAATGAAGTGGAGTTCCTGCTCTTTAGTTACTGTCAGCCACTTTCCTTTGGCATTGGGCTTTTTGACTATTTGTTGTATTGCAATTTCCACGCAAAAGCCACTATGCTCTTTTATTATCGTAAGCTTGGCATAGGTAGAGACCTGTCTATTCACAGAGTATTGGTAGAGCCTTAGCCTTTTCGCATTTCGCACTCACCTCTCACTGCATAGCCAAGTAGGTTGATTTGTTTCCTCAGAAGAGAATTTGTGTGATCAAACTTATTCAAAAAGGTCGTCGGTTTGTGGTGTGGTGATTGGGCGCTTGGGTTATCCGTGCATTGACTTCAGTCTCTGCAAGTAGTATTTCTGCTCTACAGAATGGCTTCCATCCATGCTAATAGCCCAGTGCCTTTGCACGTTAGTAGGTACTACATCCTTTGATGCCACTTTGGTTTATTACGACTCCTTAAAGCCATACATGCAATCGTTTATCAGTGTTGGGTTATTCACCTCCTCCCTCTTCTTGAAGACCTTTTCTTTATTACAATAAATTCAGATAAATTGTTTTTCACCACTAATGCACATATCTGCTCTCAGATTAGAGAGGCAGTGTTTCCAGTCCCCTTGTGACTCCAAATTTACTCTTTTTGATGGCACCAGGACATCTTTATCTTGCATTTGGCGACGACTTTTGATTGCTTCCCATCATTTCATCGTGGTCATTGTGCGTTTGGTGCATGTTAATCTCCCGCACTGTCATAATTTTGGCTTCTGCTTTACCTTTCTATTTTTAAGCAA
>NW_020170995.1:0-1071 GCF_000524195.1 Echinococcus granulosus | reverse complement strand
ACTTGTTGCCAACAATGCGTGTTTAATGCCTAGCATTTCATTCAATAGCCCCTGCACATCTGAGTGCTGTTGTCGTGGCAGCTTCGGAGATTACTACAATGATAACTGGCAGTCAGTTAAAGCATGGTGATGTCAAGACTGTCATCGGTTTACAAGACATGGCGTCTGCCCCATCACGCTATCATCTGCTGTTGTCGTCTCCTGACTTTAAACTTGAAGTAAGCATCAGAGCCTTGAAAGCGTATCTAGACGTGATTTCAGGTAGGGAAGCAGGAGTGGGCGACAGTGCGAATGCTATAATGCTTGGACGACTGGTCGCGAAAATAAAGGCCTCAAGGACCTGGATAAGGATGTTTTGGGATTGAAGGCGCGTCCACCACCTCTATTCTAATTGGTGCCGTCGTGCATGGCCCTAGACCTGGTGTCCTCACACACTGCGTGCTTGACCATCTCACCTGGAAGGAAGGGGGAGAGCAGCGCTTTGGATCTTTCCATTCTCAACGGTCCATTTTTACGTTGAAAAACAATCCATCTCCTGAGTCATTATTCAAAAGAGCTGCCTTAACGACTTCACTATTTGTGCATTGTTCAAATGTCAGCGTTTGATGCTCTTCACTTACCCACACTCAAATGGGCATACAGTCAGCCAAATGTGGAAAATCCTCGCAGCTTGATGGCGTGCTCAGGACTGACATTCTTTGCGAACAATTAACAGCAAGTTCACACATGTGTCGATTTCAGTGGAATTACTGGCACTGGGTAGGGGTGTAAACGTGAATGTAAAGGTGGCCTTTGCAGTAGTGAAATTGTGTAAAATAATGTGATGTGTTGCTCATTTCTACATACTCAATTTTATAATGCATGTGCCTGTGTAAGCATGCATACACTGGCAGACGAGGTATCAAACCACTGCAGAAGCTAATGAAATCAATTCGGAAAAGAAATATAAGAATAGTAAGTTTACCTGTTTGTCCAGCTCCTCTGGACTTCTCTAAAAGACGAAACAAGACAAAACCCGGGGCAGACGTAGATATTCTACACACTGTAGGAGTTGGTAGACTTCACTGCTAA
>NW_020170996.1:1102-2140 GCF_000524195.1 Echinococcus granulosus | reverse complement strand
ATTAAATTACCCTCGAGTGATGGCAAAATGAAAACCTCATAAATTCATCTAGTATCAACTGCCACAATCACTAATAGCATGGTTATAATAAGTCGTCTGCCTTTTTTTGTGTTCTAGTGTGCGAGACATGGCTTCTGCCCTTCTATATTACCTCAAATTGCAGCAATTGATTTATATTTTTCATGATTTTGGGTTGTATGGAAGCTTAAATCTAACCAGGCAGGTAGAGGCGAGCGCCAGTGCAGTGATTAGAATGCTTGAGCTAATAACCACAAAGGCAGAAACTTCCAGCAACTCCAACAGGATGGATTTGCTACGATTGAGGGTGCACCTATTATCTCTTCACTAAGAGGTAGCAGTGCGCGTTGCCAGAGGTCTAATGCCCACCCCAACACCCGTGCATGATCATCGCATCGAGGTGCTGGCGAAGCACAGCAGTCTGGATCATTCTGCTTGCACTGGTCCACATTTTCCTAGATATCAAGTTTGGAGCCCTACCAATGCCGCTTAACTCGGCCAAATCAACCCCCAATCTCCATGTGTTTATATTACCCCTTACCTAACTTCACTATTTTCCTTTGCTACCATTCTGCTGTAAATTATTTCACACCCTCCAACCACATGCTTTGGATTTGCAGATCTCCACGTGGTCTTCTGCCTTGCCTTGGCTTATTACGACTTTAGTAGAGAGCATCAAAACACGATCTTGTTTACGTCAGAGAAATTCGACTAAACGGCCACAAACAAATATTTGTTTAAGACGCCTTCGGAGGAAACAAATGCCGAGGCAAAGGAAACAGCACTCTATTCATTATACTGGTGGACTTGCCAGTGGGTGACCCTACTTTCAAGAACAACTTGGACTTCAGAGGATGGATAAAACGTTAATGTTTTGTCTTTGGTTTCACTTACGATGTCAGAAAGCATGTTAGATTTTGCGCGTCACCTGCCAGAACCTATTACTAATCACTGTTGGTCGGGACTATCTATGACACCCAGTTATGTAAATAACGCCCTTTTATAGCTTAACTCATCATC
>NW_020170996.1:0-1002 GCF_000524195.1 Echinococcus granulosus | reverse complement strand
TTGGCAACAATAAAAAATGCAGAAATCACGTCTCTTACAGCTCGAGTATTTGGCATGATACTTGCAACTTTTGCACAAAGCAGATTCCCTTACTCTTTTCTTCTGTGTGCCTAAGTGTATGCAATCTTGGACTTTAATATACGCTTAACGGTTGTTAAGGTGCTTTTGATCTTTAGTGGATAGAACTACGTGTTGGGAATCAGGGAGGATTTTTGCGAGTGCCTAATGCACCTTCAGCAGTTGACCATGACTACCATCCCTTTTTACCTTTGCAACAGCTATGAGCCACAAATTAGCAAGACGATTCCTTTGTGCAGCTTTTCTTTGTGGGCAGCGATAACATAAGATACTAGAGACATATCAACACCATCTAACTGACTTTTCAACGTACCTTCTATATATATAGTCACTTACCCATGTAAATGAGAGAATCAGTGTAGACGTATTTTTACCTAAGGTTGTATCAACTTTGAAAATGGTGCATTTATTTATTTTGCCTTTTATCGAGCAAAGCAATCGTCTCCTTTTAGCCATTTACGGGAGAAAAATCCAAGTGTTTGCAAGATCAAGGAAGAATTAGAAGATTCACCTAGGCGTAGCAGTCATATGTCAACTTTCGCAGCACTTGGGCCGATTTTCGGTGTCCAAGTGGCCTAAACATTTTAGGCAGTCTCAAACCTGCTGTCAAGAGCAATAATTTTCGTCAAATAAGTTCCATTGCATTTAGTTCTCTGGAATATGTTAATGCATTTGGAAATGCAATTTGCTTATTTGTCCCCAACTGTGGTTAGTTTGACTGTCCCTCAATTTGGCGAACTGTCAGATGTTTTGTTGCATTTCTATGGCAAATTTACTCATAATCCATCTCCTTATCCACTTGACGACCTGATTGATAAATTACACCCAAAATGTTAGTTGTTTTTAAGAATCTAAACAAATTCCTATGCTTGCAAATTAATTAGCCTAACATATGGAATGTCAAGTGACCATTTTTTTGCATAA
>NW_020170997.1:0-2073 GCF_000524195.1 Echinococcus granulosus | reverse complement strand
TCACGTGGATTGCATTATTTCTCCTCTGTAGATGTTGGGGAGTAAGGCACATATGTAGCAACGAAGTCTGTTGACGTCATCGAAACGGTGGAGCAGGAGGCAACTTGTCCTCATCCTTTCACATGCCTCAAATCAACGCTTCCTCGATGAGTGTCACCTCCTCCTTCTACCACTACCAATGCATATTGGACTTGCGAGTTTGGCGACACGAGAGACGAGTCACCGCCATCTGACGTTTGGTTGTGTGCCATTTCTGTACATCGTCTTGTCAACCTGACCAGTCCTCGACTTCGACTTCTTCGAAGTTGTTCCTTGGGTCAGATGTCTGATTAGCGTTTGGGGTGTGTTCTGCTTCCACCACAAGGTGTCTACTTCCAACTGAAGGAGAGACAAGAACAACGAAGTAAGAGAAATGAGTGAATGTCTAAGTGAGATGGCGGGTGAGTGTGAGGCTGGGTGGGTTGATGGAAGATGGCGTTTTGAGGAAGTAAAGAGATTTGAGTCAAATACGCCAACAATGAACCAACCAACGATCAAAGGAGGTCTCACTTGACCCAGAATGGACCTTTTTTATCTGGTGGACTAGGTTGAATTTTGAAGTATGAGTAGGAGGAGATGATATGAATGCACACGCACACTCATGCACGCACATCATCGTCCGTGCATATATACCATTCAGCTACATATTTGTTCCATACAAAGTAATGAGCAGTTAATCCGCGTAAAGTAATTACGTGGGAAGAACCGACGCTGACTAACAGTAAAGGACAAGTTGCACTGGGCAACAATGATAGACACCCAGTTCTACTGCATTCTGATGCTGACACATGCGACTGATGTAAACGCTTTAAGAGAAAAATTGGGGGTGGAAGAGGTGATGATGGGGATGGCAATGATTTACTTATCCAGGTATCAATAATTTTTCGTTTGTAATGTCTGCAGCGTGATAAGCAACTCTTCCTGCTGTCTACCAAGTCAATCGCCTGATGGCACGCGAATGTTAGTCTGCGGAGTAGACAAACATTCACGGCTTTACAAAGACATTGTGATCTACAGGCAGTAGCATCGACAACATTCATCCAAGCCGAACAGACGTGAAAGTATGTAGAGATCTCAATCTCTAGATCGTTGTCTTCCTCGTCGAAAACTGTCAATTTAAGCTGTAGCTTCGCATAGAATATACATTTGATAACTTAAATTGCGTGCGCATATAATCCCGTCACAATGCGCTTTAAACGCATCCCTATCTGCTTCCAATGTCTAGGAGAGCTCTATGGTGTATTTCTGAAATTTTTACTCTGGTAACGGTGACCGCTTTCTAAAGATGAACCAAACCATAATACCTTAATCCCAGTTCTCTGCTTTTTTACATAAGGCTCTTCACGATCTCTGGTAAAGCTATGGTGATATCATGTGATCCCTTTTTATCAACATTATACATTTTTTGCGTCTCGAGCATTGTTTTTAGGTGGAAATGTCCGTCAAAGTAAACATAAACACAAAAAGAGATTGTGAGACTGGTATGAATTACTGCGAATGGAAAAAGACTATTGAAGTCTCTGGTTGGAGTCAAGCATGCTCTAGCCCACTGAATCGTTACGGGGGCAGCCGACTGGTAAAGACGGCGATTCCTAGAACTTTCCATCCTTCTGGATGGAGCAGAATCAGGAATGAGAAAACATCCTTCCACACCCTGAGTAGATAATTCCTCAAGTAAAAGAGTTGCCGAATCCAATGTGACCACCTTTGAGTTCGTGGTAACAACACACCTTGCATCAATCATGTCAACGTGGATGCGTCTCTCAAAATCCTGCTGCACCGCAATCACAGACGCTCCTGTCAGATTCACCTGACACGAAGAATGAAAAGGTAGTTAAGGGCTATTTCAACTTTCAGACAACAACAAAAGGGGGTTTCACAGAACCGCATTAAGTGTGATCCACTTGCAATAGGTTTGTTTCATTCCACCCACTTTGACCTATTAAAACAACTTTAGTGGTTTTTGAGGCAAGAAAGGACATTTTACGAAGGTTTCATAGCAAACGACGCTCTGCTAAATATAGCGTTAAGAAA
>NW_020170998.1:0-2053 GCF_000524195.1 Echinococcus granulosus | reverse complement strand
CAGAAGCAGAAAACTTTAGAAATTTAAGCAAAATTAAGTTTTACAACACAAGTTACTTGACGGTGATACGGTTTATTTTTCAAAAAATCAAGGAAGGTATTCAAGTCGTCCGAGCATTTGAAATGGTGTAAAAGAAAAAGCGCTTGCGTTGCAGAGCTTAATCAACCCAATTCAATAGCAATATCAGCTAGTTAACAATAGAGAAGTCCATTACCACACGAAGAGATGAGCCAGTGGGCCAGTTCATCATCGCAATGACCTCGGCAGGCAGCATCGGTGTGGGTTTTGAAAATGCGATATGATTAGGAAGATAATGCTGACATAGGAACTCCAATCATATTAATTGCTAAAAATTTCACTTTACTTATTCTTACCATACATTTATTTATGAGTATGCAGAGATGAATAAGTGGACCGAATCTGCAAGTATCAGCGAGCGCATTGCGGTGTGTCGCTGTCAGATCGGCCTCGGTAAATATTTAAGACGGAAAAGGTAAGTAAAACTGCTTCTTGTCCTCCGAAAACAACACTACAGGCGTGATCATCTGTGTTTTTGACTTGAATCATTCCTTCAATCTAACCTCCCTTGTGCATTGTGGGCTTCCACCTGCAGTCGTTTTCCGAGATCATCGTGCTCCGAAGCCGTCTCGGTTGCGTCCACGAGATGTACCAGCACGGCGAGTGGAACAAGCGTTTGGCCTACACCCTCTTGGACTGCATCCTTTCCAAAATATTCCCTCACGTCTTCATCTCGCCATCTAGCGCCGACTCCTCCACCATCACCTAAGTGACCTTCCCACAGCGCTCATTTTCATCTTCGTCCATTTGTCCGGCCCCTCTCATCCCCCTTTCGCCCACCACACTAATATCATAAGTTTTAATCTGTCGGATGTAATTAATACACTTGTCATCTACACTTGTGCGTGATGAATTTCTCACAAGAAAATGGTTTGAGTATACAGAGGAGGGAAGGGGAGTTGCCGACATGACAGTTGTTTGACGAAGGAATACCGACCACGTCGCCGTATTCTACCCATAATGCTGCTCTAGGAGGACAATCTATAACTGACTGTCGATCTTACTCAAAGGGTTGTACAACATCGAGAGAGGAGATCAGCCGTCGGCTTCAAAGAGAAGTTCCTAAAGTTTGCTTAAATGGATGAGAATGGTCAAAAATTTTCTTTGAAATACAGATTGTGATATCAAAATCCGCAACTAGACCTCTGCATGGCTACTTCTAATGTAACACATAGAAGGCCAGCCCAGGGACAAGTGATTGAGTATTCGGGCTGAAGAGCCTAAAATGATCACAAACACTGCGTTAAACACACGGATGTGGGTAGGGTCATTCAAATGTTATTGACGATGTCAGGTAGCTTGGCAACTTAAGAAAGCTTTTAAAGCAGAGCCGGGCCACTTACAAAAACAGAATACTCCCATGCATCACAGGCGACATTCGACGTAGTTTTGATATCCAAACAGAACTAACTCGCCTATGTCGAGTGACGATGCTACAAGAGTCCCTTTCCACAGGCCTTCAATTTAAAACATTTACTATTCAGAGCGGTTATTTATTGCTTGGTTGTGCATGTGATCAAATGCGCATTTTCAGGTTCAGTTCCATTCCACTGATCCAGGACGCTTGGTCCAATAAACCGGGTTAGTTTTTCGAAAAGGTCAAACATTTCCTCTTTAGAAACAGTCACTAATCACCACCAATATGTCCACCAACGACGACGACACTTTTTTCTGTTGTATAATTCTACATAGTCGAAACACTCATCTTAGGATATAATATTGTGCATAGTCCATTACTTCACCAATGCTTTGTTTTTTGTTTTGAAACCGTCACAGCCAACTTCAATTCTTCACCTACTTTGATACCATCTCAGGTCTACCACGTCATCAGATCCACTCTAAGTCTAGAATTTCCCACCATTTTGACCATTGCCACCACAAATACTTCCACACAGACGATCGTCTGCACGAATGTCCTTCCGTCCATCCGTCAACGTTAAGCGTTGTCGAGGATGGCAGAGGATGGGCCAGACGA
>NW_020170999.1:0-2016 GCF_000524195.1 Echinococcus granulosus | reverse complement strand
CACAGCATTTTTTACTTCATTATCAGTTCTACTTCGACCCATTGACGTATGATGCGTACATGGCTTAAAAGTTACGCGTTTTCATTTTGTCATTCGTTGCTCGATCTGAATGATGACTAAAATGACCATTTTTCAAGTACTGACTGTTTGAAATTTGAGTACAGTTTGAATCACTTGTTTCAGTACTGTTGTGCATTGTATTCTGAAAACTGAGCCATTCCAATATTTGCTTACTTTGCCTTTTAATTAGAAATGCAAATGGTATAGCAGGAGGGGCTATTTACTCAACTCCTCCGTTTATTTCATAGTTACCTGCGCTAGTAAGGCTTGCACAATCACGTCTCGACCAACAGTCCATTCTAAGAACGGACTGTTCGATTGGATCCAGGCACTCGCTAAAGCAATCAAGCAAGAGGCATATTCTGAAAGTTGATGCAGCGTCTCAAGTCTTTCATGCAGTCACGGTAAGTTACGATGGAGGCCATGCCGCAGAGCGGAGGTACAATCCGCGGACACTTAGGTGGTCAAATGCAGAGTTAATAAAACTATCAAAGCATTGCAGTTGAAGCAAAGTAAAAGAGAACGAAATTAAGAAAAGTTGAAAAAAGGTGCGGTTTGCACTCCACTTTAATCCAAAACGGTCTTAAATGGAGTACAGTTGCAGTTTAAAACAGTGGCGCTTATAAACAGTTGGTAGAATTGTAGCATTCATGTATTTCCGTGAATATTTATTACCAAATTTTCCCATTCTGGTGCCTTTACATTTAATGCTACTTTTCAATTGAAAGCGTATTGGAGCAATTTTTCAGGTGTGTGAGACAGGCCCGTGATGTCAAAACCACTTTGCGAATTTAATGTATTTATCAATCGCTCCAATGTTTTGACGTGACACATGGAAGCAGGTCTTTTGCTGGAGTGATTCCTCAATGATGCAAAGCTTAAGTGAAACATGCAGTTGGCATTCGTCGGCTAAATTTGGCAATTTTAATTAAATTTTGTCAGCCGGCACCCACTGGTCAATTTGTGCAGCAGCCATTTTGGAAACCGATGGAGAGACAATAAAGTTGCACCACTCAGTTTTGGTTATTTTATCAGGGGTTAACTCCTTACTCGAAACTACACAGTCCTGTTCCAGCTCACCAAACCCAGTACGCTTCAAAAGCTGTGAACTTTATCACTGTGGTCTTCCTTAGTTGAATCACTCTCCATTACCCCAGCTAATGCGAGCTGCCTTCGATTTGATCGTAAATCCAGAAAAAGAATCAGATTTCATTATATCGAAATAGCCTCCGCCTTAAATCGTATGACAGATCAAAGCTATGGCTACTAGCATGGCAAATTTACTAATCAGGAAATCCCAAGATTAGCAACTCTGCAACATACTTAAAACTGACTAAAACAAACTTGAACTTATGTACATTGGGCCACTTCCTTCCATTCTCAGTAGATATGCGTTCGATTTGCATAGGTACAGAACATATTCACGATGTCCCATCATTTACGCTGTATTACCACCACAATCGTATGGTATGCAACTACCTTTTGCCTACTTTCATTTTGTGCTTATTTAGCGGTTAAGCCTAGTCCCCTTACCCTTCGATACAATACTACAATGTGTCCAACCAAATCCGTGGCTCTTGAATGCATTTGTTTATTTGTGACTTGCTGCACACTCTCAAGCCTGGCGTGCCGACGAACCAATCAGGATTCCATTGAGCTTATCTGCACCTTCTTTAACTTGGGGGTCAAGGTTGTGCTCATATTTTGCATCATTGGGTGTTGGTAATGCTGCTTTTCATGTTTTGTGTACCCATTGCTAAAACACGATCACGAAGGCGATCACCAACGTAGTCCCTTCCTTGCGTGGGCTAGTGGCGTTCTTAGCAACGCTTTGCTCATTTTCCTATCCTAGTTTTCGCTCCATTCAGCTCAGCTGTGTCTTGTTATTTTACATTTGCAGGTGTTACTGCTTTAGGCGCCAGAAACACAGACGGTAAATACGGTAAATTTGGATCG
>NW_020171000.1:0-1895 GCF_000524195.1 Echinococcus granulosus | reverse complement strand
ATCTTTCGTGACCGTCGTCGGCATCCTGGTCGTCATATGCTCCACTGTCACCTACGGTGTCCCTATCTTCAAAATGAATGTATTTCCCGACTGGGCTAATCGTAGCGTTGTCAGTACGACCACTCTCCGCCCATAGTCCGTGGTATTTTTGACTATCATTTTCTATGTGCCCCTTCCCCTGCCTCTAGGAGAGTAAGGATCTACCCTTTTTGATGTTCCCTCTCTGTTCCCGGTAGTTTTCCATTTCGAATACGAGTCACCGGTACGCTCAGTTCCGTTCTTTCCCCTACACCTCTATCCACTTTCAATTTGGCCAGTACTTTCCTCCTTCCGATCATACAGTTCTCTAATAGGACGAGAATTAAGATCCATTGGAATTGCCAAGGTGGAACAGTGATGCTGCAGGTAGGCACCTTCTCTATTGTGCGCCAATTGGATGACTGGCGTGGTCAATTGGTTGGTTGGTTGTTGGGTGATGGGTGGGTGTATTTTTACACCGCTGATTGTGTTGTGATGGCCAGCGTGGAAGCTTGACCAAGGGGAGCGCCGGGGGCGACGCTCAGAAGGCGAAGGGGGTTGTGCTATACTTCGGCCGTTTATTTAACTCTTCCTTTTGGTTTGACGCGCACCTAAGGCAATAGCGCCACCAGATCACCAGAAAACTGACATTTCTGTGGAATTTACCGATGGTCAAATCGGTCACCGACTAATCGGTGAGCGTCGAAATGCAACTGGAGACGGACTTCGATCACCTCTTCGGCGTTTCGGACGAATACAGAATTCCCTCCTGCTGGACGTAACGAAACCGCCCGATGGCTTTGAAGGAGCAGTAGCACGGGCCAACATTACAGGCATAGGAAGCCTGCTGCGGTGTGCTCATTTGCATTTATGACTACGAGACGCGTTTAGTCCCTTACTTAAACCGTTTCGACAACTACAAAAGCATGATCTCCAAAGAATGCAATTATGATCTTCTTTTCCGATGGATAAACGGCTTTGAAACTACTCCAAATATGTTAACAGACTCAAGGCAGGCCTTGTATATGACAACGTATAAGAGAGAGGGGTAAGGAGGTTTCCAGACATTTTTGCCCAGAAATGAGTTCGAATGACAGTAAAGATGCTTGAGATAGTAAAATTAAGATAGAATAGTCTCACCAGCAGGCCACGTCATGGGGGCTACGGGACAGAAACTCGACTCGTCTTCCTCGATGCAATTACAAACTCCGCAAGTGCCTCACCGTTAACAATCAGCACCTACTTTAGAAGTAAACAAATTGTTTTACCATCTACGGTATAAAAAAATTTTGGCAAACTTTGAACCCTGATACGAATAAACCCAACGGCTTGAATATTTCATGTCAACTCAGGAGAAATATGGTGAGTTACACAAACTCATCACAACTAAGTCATCAACCACGAAAGTAGGCAAAGAATTAATGTAAACCTCCCATCTAGCGCATTATCTCAGATCGATTCCGCGTAGGGAGCGTATTTTGGCGCATTGAAGGTGCTACTGGCAAGTCTAGTGACCTTGGCTGAAAAACGACTAGCATCTCCAGCAGCACAGTTAAAAGGACCTTTGTCTCGATATTCCGTGTATGTGTGCAGATAGGAAAGTTTTTTTGTAGAGACAAAATAAATGTTTTGGTTTCACCAAAACATTTGACTAATCAGCTAACAAAGTGCCAAACGTTTCCAAAACAGCAAAAAAATTCCATCATGAGAATCAAAGCAAGCAACGACCCTCAGCTGACTACTCAAAACACCACATGATTGGGGTTGTACCAGCTATAGTCACACCAAAATCTGCCAAATGGGAGAGGAATAAACCAGCAGAGCGAACTAGTCGGCAAAAAGCAAAATTTGCTTGAATTTTGTTTATGTACCCTCTT
>NW_020171001.1:0-1882 GCF_000524195.1 Echinococcus granulosus | reverse complement strand
GTTAACCCCAACTTCTGGGAGGGAAAGAGGAAATAAGGAAATCTGACCTATAATACGAGTGTGAGACGAGTACGAGGTCAATCATGCCAAGGGCCACAAAGAGCGGACGACCGTGGACGGTGCAAGCGAAGGTGGCGCAGTACCCGGGATGAGATCCACTACGGCATCGCTTCTCACACGTAACCGCTGCAATCCATCGCTACCGCCTTTCCACACCGTCTCGAACTCCACCCTCCGCTTTCGCCCCGCCGACTGTACCTGCTGAGTTGCCAAAACGAAATACGCGAGTAAGAGCGGAAGATTGTCAAGACTAGTGACACTACCCCATGGCAGGCATGTCTTTCAAAGTTACTTGGTGACCCTTACTGCCGTAGCGCAAATCTAGCGGGATTAGATCACGAAGGAAATCATAAAAGACCCGATTTAACTAAATTAATAATCCGCCCAGGTCCAGAAGAGAACCAAAATAAGGGGCTAAAGAATCAATTTCTTTTACCATGCTCATAATGTGGAAAACAGTAAGGAGCTCAATACCATCGAGACCCTTATCAATTTCATCCTTTGTCAACAGTGCTAAGCTGGTCCAAGAGAAACTCAAACAAACCGCAGTTGAATTGTTACCCCTTTAGCACATACTACTTAAAATATTGCTCTAGGACCAATTTCACCTTGAAAATCAACCAACATGTCTGGGAGGCTCAAGTATAACCCACAGGGTATCGAGTGGGTCGGCTATATTGACAGCTAAAAGGCAGGTCGTTTCCTCAATTAACATAACCAAGCTATGCTGTCGCAAGATTTCACATCCAGCTGTGCTCAGTGATAGGCGGACATGGACGAACTACAGAGAGCAAGCGGGGAAAACCAACGAGCATACGCGAACAAAACGACACCCACGTATCAGGGCCTAAAAAATAAAAATTTACCAACAAATTTCTCATTTTAAAATCATTACGAGCACTGTGCGACAGTGTTTGTGAATAATTGTCTAAGGGTAGAAAATGGACACAAGTTCGTTGACGGGGAAGCAGATTACGCACAGAAGTCGACCCGGACTTACGCTCGCTACCTGCGAAGGTGAAGGACCGAATGATGCCACATCAAAGATTTGTATTTAACGGAACACAAAGCCGATATCATTCTCTTCTCGATCTCGGGCTTAAAAAGGTGTACCATTTGCACTCCACTTCTTAAAATGGATATTTATATTTGCAATAACCGCATGTTGTTCAGGCGAAGCTAATTCCTTTGCTGAAACAACGAATCCTCGTTGGGCTTAAGTTCCAATGAAAGCTTTAGCACGTGAACACAGAAAACTGTCAATAGTTCGCAAACGTGCATCGTCTCAGATAACTTCAGCCTGAAAAGTGGCTCAAAGGGAGAGATCTAAGACAATGGGAAGGAGGCATTCGAGATGGGGACAGCATCAGCATCATGTACATCAACAGCGGTCTTACGCTACTGACACTCCACGAACGTTGTATTATTCATGAAAAATCAAGGTGGCCAACGAAGAAATCCGAATAAAAAGGACGAATATCACAAGCAAAATTGTCTCGAGACCCCCTCCAAGCTTGAGCAGACCCTCGACCAAATTACCGCACACTTTTCAGCATGTCTCATGAAGAAGAATAGTGTATTGCCACCAAGTTCACACATATTTTCAAAAGCCGTCTCGCGCGAAGAAAATAAAACGACAAAACAGTACAACATCGATTCCCCATCACAAGATTGTCCGAATGATGATGCAGAGCAAGATGACATGTGAGAAAAGCAGTCAGCGTCATCCCCAATGCACGCCCTAACCAGCGTGTTTAATATACATTTCTTTCCCCATTCAATGATCCTTTAAAATAGCCTAACATAATTCAAGGTGATCCAG
>NW_020171002.1:0-1823 GCF_000524195.1 Echinococcus granulosus | reverse complement strand
TACCAAAGCCTCATTACTCGCGAATAATTTTAACTCTTGTACAGGGCTACTACCAACCGTAACGCGAATGCTTGTATCAGTTAGATTTTTGACCTCCACTCAATAAAAGAACCCCTAATTCGTGACATTTAAGATGATTATGGGATTAATTTGTTAGACTGCTGTGTAATTCGAATAACAGATAAGAGAAGTCAAAGCGGCACTTTCGCCCCCACAGGTACAAAAGCGCTGTTACGGTTGCAAAACTACAAGTGGCCATGCACACTCAAATTTCATCTCGCTGCTGTGCTAAATATTAATGACCTGGTCAGATATGTCATACTCGGTCATTCATTGTCATTTTTAGTAGCATACACCAAATAGTATCCGTAATCGCTACAATCGCGTAAACAACGTAATTCCAGCATTTGAGATTAGTAATTACTCCCCACTTAATCTGTAATCACCTTATATTGAAACGCCTAGTTTTCAAATTCAAAGACCACTTTGAACACGCTTTACAAAGGATCAACACATTAACTGCTGCTCTGTCTATGCTGAAGGCGATGGGTGTTGTGCAGAAGACCTCTATGATTTGGCGAAAAGTAGAGCCTCTCGTAGACAATGCTATTTGTCGCCCTGGTAATAACATGGCTTAGCTGGGGCTTCCTTAACCAAATCACCCAAAAAACAAATCAGAAATAAAAGAAAATAAATTGCCACTGTTGCCACGAAACAATGAATCTCACCAAACGAATCCAGGTTTCATTTAAAATGACAACAATAAAAAATGTTTGATGGGGTGAAAGAGATTCTAAGAGGGTTGTTAGATCCTCTTTGGGTAATTGCGAATTATCCACAAGATGGATTATGCAGTCGTAATATTACTGATCTTCCACCTGAGTTGGAACGAAAGATATGCAATACCTCAATGCCTCGGATTTGGTAAATCTCTGCATGAGAATTTAAAGCTAGAAAGGTTACTTTTAGCACGGTCATTCTCTGCCCTCATGTTCCAGTACATCAACCAATGGACCCGATTTGACAATCATCTCTTCCAACTGCTCTTCCCACTACCTTCACCAGCTTCTTTTTGTATGATCCTGCAGCCATTTGCTTGCAGATGGTACAAACTGACTCCTGTTAGCGCCTTTTATTCACGTTGGCGCAGAACCGAGAACACAATTCTGTACGCCTTTGTCTTTTGCCAAAGGAATAAATACCTCGGTTAGCATCACCATATGTTGAGAATACCAATTATGTTCCCTAAACATGGCATACTTGTAGTAACATAATCCATAAAACTACCAGCTAAATCTCTAGTCAAGATGGGTCAATGTATTCTACTATTTTGCATGACAAATGTAAATAGGTTCACTGCAGCGAAATCGGATTTCCTAACATATGTTGAAGCTAACTGATTGATTGATGCGCAGCGAATTGTGGTCCCGTTTCTGCGCTAGCATGAGTAAAAGGTGTTGACAGTGGTCAGTTTGTGCCATCTGATATTGGAATGGTTGGAGGAGGATCTTGAAAAGAAATTGGGGAAGGTTGTGGGAAGAGTAGTTGGCAGAGATGCTTGTTCAACCAGGTTTACTGATTGATGTACTGGCACATGAGGGTGTTAGATGACCGTGTTAAAAATATACAAATCCAGCTTTGAATACCCATGCAGAGGTAAGTCAAGTCCTGACTCTCAGGGAATTGGCATGTCTTTAATCCGAATTCAAGTGCAGGATTGGATTTATTTTGTGCCTAAATTGGTAAGAGCATAGGCAAGAGTTAGTGATACAAAATCAGGTAATTGAAGCATGATGAAAGAAAAATAAACGAATACATATAGA
>NW_020171003.1:0-1780 GCF_000524195.1 Echinococcus granulosus | reverse complement strand
ATTCAGAAAAGGCCTGATAAATTGTATTGAAATGGAATTTAACAACTGGAATATTTTCTTCAAAAACTAGCTTTTTATAGGCACTTAAAATCACAGAACCTTTTTGTCTTTCGACTTCAAAATGTGTTTAAATGCGCTGCTAAAATTTCGGTCCTAAATTCGCTTTAATCAACTTTGCTGTCTCAAGTAAAAGAAATTTGCCTATTTCGACAATAATTTGGAGAGCAAACAACTGGCTTACTTACCTGTGTTTCTGAACGAAATTGTCGATCTCTGTTTCGGTAGAAAGCAGCCTGTCTTGTCTATTCCAATGTACTGAAATTACAGACAACAGGACCACCATGTCTTGCACCTCTGACAACATTTCTGCTACTTTCTGATTTCTCTTTGTCTAGCATTAGGCAGATGGGTATGCGAAATTTGTAGAGTCGTAGAGCGATCTGCATATACATGGCAAATAGTAGCCCTAGCGAGAGAGCGTGGAACAGGATGAAATGCAGGCGGTACACCATGGAGCACCGCATTCAAGAAAACTTGTAGGTGCAGGTTTGGTAGGTGCCATAGACATATTCAACTACTTGTGTGTCCAGAGTAAAGCATCTCATATGACCATGCATTCTGCTATTTGGTTTTAACTCTACAAATTTTATAAGCTTCAAGTTCGTTATTTTGAAAAGACAAAAAATAGTAGGGAGGATTGCGTACTGTGTAGAAATATACTGGCACAAATTTTACAGTACTATTAGAAAGAAGGCCTGACAACTTGTGAGCAGCAAGGCACCACCTCTGCCTCACCCACTATTTACAAGGTTGAATCGTGCACAATAGATTGGTGATTCCATCAAGACTAACAGAAGTCAGGAACTGCTCTGGGCCTTCCATGGGAGGCCCTTACTACCATCACTAATGCTGCACCCGTGTCCTACCTAAAAAACTATGAGTGCTGCTGGTAAGAACCGCATAGTGACTATAAAGGCGAGATGGAGGACTGCTACTGGAAACTAATGAGGCAAAATGCCAAGACAATATGAAGAACATATGAAGGCAATGCATAAGAAGATGCAGCCACAGTTTGGATTAGGGTGATATCACTTATTCTCAGGCATCAAATGGTACTCCTCTCAAATATTGTGCCATTAAATATCTTCAAGACTTTCACGTTACATTGCCTTGCAAAGGAGACATAATATCGTGTTGTATTATCATATTGTTGTTTGTGGAGAACATGAGACGACGATTTAATTGTATGCTTAAATGACGTCATCCATTTGCTTGTACTTTGCACCCAGCAGAAGGTCGTCTACATTCAAGCCTTTGAAAGGTAGCAATTATTCTGCACAACAACGTCACTTGGAAGCAACAACATGCAATTGCGCAACACTTCTGAGAATAGTCCTCGGGGTTTGGGTAGAAGTGTTAATTTATCCATCCTGGGATATAGCTATATTTAGGAGGATGTTAGGAAGCTTATCAGTTTGGTACGGAAATACAACGTGTGTTCCGGCTGACACGGGAGATGTTCACCTACTTGAGAAAAAAGAATAGAGACGAAGGTTATCTTTTGTCATAATTTGCACTTATCTTGGCTTCGACATAGACAAATTTATCTGTCAGATTTAACCATCTCATGGTGCAGCACACACTGATATTCCGAAGCCATTATGTTGTGTTCCTCCTCCTTCCCAAAGGACTAACTCCTTGTACAATTTCAAACCAGCTGCTAATCTACCTATTGGACAGCAAATAGCAAATAGCTTTTAGTGGCTGTGCCGTGTGACCA
>NW_020171004.1:0-1747 GCF_000524195.1 Echinococcus granulosus | reverse complement strand
ATTGCCAGATATTCCTCTAGATATGTTATAACTATTCTATGCTGGTTGAAATGTTGAGGTCGCAGACACTTGTATTCACCGGTCTCAACTTACCTGACACTTATTCCCTTTGCTTTGTCACCATCTACATCAGCAATGAAAGTTGGCCCAATCAAACAGCGAAGCATTTTGCTCCATCCAACTGGATGCCCACTCATGATTTGTCAAGTGGCCCATTTTAAACAAGGTTTGGAACACCTTGAAAGTAGGATCGTTGAGATATGCTGAATGTTTTCCATTAAATCCAAGCCCCTCCATTGTGAAATGGTGCATTTGTCAAATCAAAAATTTTAGCTAACTAAACCGTACAAAACCACATGTCAGTGCTTCATTTCAGGTAGGATTTTAAATATTGTAATCGTAAGTTGATGCATTTGTTTTGAGTAAAATTCTGCTTAAGCATAGGTTATCATGTGTCGAAGTACTTGGTAAAGGTATAATCTATTATTTATGGAAGCAATCGTAAGGCTACGTCAATCAGTTAGATAAAATTTTGTTTACAGCTACGTAATTATGAGTTAAAGCAATTCGTGTAGCCACAATTTAACATGCATTCATGCAAATATGCGTCATTGTTGTGCCTTTAAATAAACACGCTTCAACAAAATTCGTACCAGTATAATTTAGTGGATTTCCATGATGCATGCTTTAGAGATAACCGTGCGGAAAATAAGGACAATAGGGAAGAGAATTTAAACGCCTCCCTTTCTCATCGTGTTAAATCGACCTGACGCTGTGCATGGAAGCACTCAACCAGATTGTTTAGAGGCTTCAGTATTTGGAGCATTGAACCACTACGACTGGCTCTTCGGCGTGTGATACCACAATATGCCTTGTTTGCCTTCTGACCTTCTGACCTAGCCTGATAAAGTAGCCACACACATCCATGTAATACGATCTGCACGTGATTATTGTACCTTGTGTACCACAAAACAGTGCCAATTTTGACATTTTCATCCATCTTTTCATACGCGTGTCCATTTGACAAGTGGTCATGTAAATTTTGCAATATGTAGGAGTTCTCAAGAACTATAACATATAGAGACCAACCTAGAAAGGAAAAGAGACCAAATACAATGGCGAATATGTGTTGTCAGGGTACAGAGCGGCTTGAGAGTGGGTACTGGCATGACCCGAAGGCCATGCCGCCATGCAATAGTACAAAGGTGGAGCATTCAATGTTTGCAAAAGCAGGTGTCACTTCCCTTCGCTAATGCTTTATTTTCTACTGATTATATAACCTTTGCTAGTAATACCAATATCAATGGTAAGAACTCTCTCAGTTGAGTTAAAATGGTGAAATAATTGTTCATCTTTCGCAAGGAAAGTGCAGTTCCTACCATGCATCCAATGAAAATACTTTCCAGTCTTTCCTTCTCCTGACATTGTTTATTAATTAAACTACATGTTTAGCTTCTCACTTTGGATTCGCAGGTAAGTTAGGTTCAATTTTTGCTTTTTTTTTGTTTTGTACACTTTGCACCGGCAAATGGTCAAATGCATTTATATGTATATATACATATATAGAATTTCACTCACACGAATAGCAACTAGGCATAGTTTCCTACACATTCTCACACGACTAGCCTTGACACATGATTGCACATATATACTCAGAACTTTGCCTAATCGAACACCATCGACGCATAAGTTATTATTTCATATTGTGTTATGCTTGACCAAATTAATTCGACGCAGAAAATTGTCT
>NW_020171005.1:0-1711 GCF_000524195.1 Echinococcus granulosus | reverse complement strand
AGAGCTCTAAAATTATAGACTGCACTTTGAATATTATGTTAATCTAGCTTTGAGGAAAGTACTGAAAAAGCTGCATTAATTTTGTATGAGATATATGACGGAGTAGAATTTTCCTCTTCCTAATCACAATATATTGCCTTTTCCCCTCTCCTTTTTAGCATCTCCTTTAATTTCCTTCATAATCTACACAATATCCTCGCCTGAGCTGAAGCCCACCCGCTCACTAAATGTAAAGGCACTTACATGTTTTCATAATGCAGTAAACAATTTTTGTATTCACTATGACATATTTGAGGTCATGTACCAGACGTCTTCTTGTATCATAAAACCCAATTTCTAATCTACATTTCTGTGCTACTCCGTGAGATGCAAAAGCTGACACCTTTTCAACAAAGACAGGTAAGAAGAGTCAACGAAATGCAATGATATAAAACTGTTGTGTAAATACGAAACCGTATCCTTTTAATACCTCTGCACTTGGGTAAAATACATATTGAATACAAAAGGTGAATTTGTTGGGCAACATCTGGAGTATGTGTACACCTTTAGCATACGCATTTGATACGAATGTGTTCTAACACTGCATTTGAATTGGTGAACAAGTAGTACGTAGTGCACAACTGTGAAGTTAGTCAAAATTGAAAAAGCCATGAAATAATGAGTAAATTAGCAAGGTGCAGGGCCGAATGATATGCATAATTGCAGCAGCCTGAACGAGAGTCCCATATTATTGTTGTGAAAAAAAATATTAAACAAATTTCGCAGCATATCCATTTAACACGTTGGATCTTAGCATTCTAGGTTTGTAACGCCGCTAGCGCCTTGCTTTGAGCCACAGTTGTCATGCATGGCACTCGGTTACCGAAGAAGAAATCAAATGGAAGCGATGTATGCACGCAAGTGTCTTAAAGTATTTGGACAGTACCGGTTGATATTTCTGCCCCTAGGATCTCGATGGCAAGTGGCTTAATCGAGGCCGATCTCAGATACGACTGGTGTGCGACTTAAGTCAAGTGACAGGACACTTGACACTCCTACCACTTCACAGTTGCGAACCTACATGCATTTCGACCATCGACAAACTCCACAAAAGTGTGATCACACATCCATGAAACTATCTCATGGGTTAGACAAAAAAATAGGATAAGTTACATTGAATATTACCCATTTTATGCTATCTTGCACAATTTATTTACCGCCTTATCTACCCTACTCTTGTTTACAGAAATCTTTTATGACATGTTGAGCCACGCTCCATGGATTATCATAGCTTTCGTTAGACTTTCAGAAAGACACTCGTCTCGGCAAAATTGGTGTTACTATCGCAGGTATTCCTGCAAGATCATTTTTTCATCTTATTGTCAGTACACAGAATTATTGTAACCCTACTCAAGTAATACTAGTAAGGTGTTATTTTTAAGGGACTCATTGAGCAAGAATTCAAAATAATGTGAAATCAGTTTCTTTGATTATCTTTATTTGTCAAACTGGAAGTAAATGCAGGAAATATCTTATCTGAAATATTATAGAGAACATGACATAACACTGTAGGGGTTTATTCACGTAATATTACTCATGGGGCACAAATACGCTATGACTCATTTCTTAAAAAGTCCAGTAATCGTGCAGAGCGAGTGAAAGTATAAATTCAGAATAGTGAAAACACAATCAGCTAGATGTTAAATGTACTTTTATGAGTTACTATTGCTAG
>NW_020171006.1:0-1678 GCF_000524195.1 Echinococcus granulosus | reverse complement strand
GGCTTTTCGCTTATCATTCGTCTGTATATCCCCTTCTATGTAACGTTGTCACATAGCTGCAATGTCCTCTGTCAGTAAAGGTGTGGGACGCTAAGTCAAATCCTCTCTCCCAAAATTTGTGTGCGTCGGCCATCATTTTCATTGTCTGCACCAGGCTACTAGACAAATACTGGTTATAGGCCGCAACTGCAGGTCCTATCCAGGATGTTATTTCGCATGAGCCTGACCAAAGGGGGCATCATGCCTACTGCTGGTTGCCTCCTGTCCTACCCAGGATTTCATTTCTTGTGGTCCCCATTGCCTCTGTTTTGCGAGCAATCACTCCGCCTAAACGGGATTGCGTTTCCCTCAGAGCGCCCTTTCCTTAGGGCAGTGCTAGTCATTGACAGCCTTCTCTCCGACTTCACCCTCTCACAACTGCCTGCCTGCGCCTGCCGCAACCACTGCGTCAATTTTGTCTTGATCCACCAAAGAGGTGTTTTTATAAATAATAAGAGCCTGGAGAAATGTTGTTGGACAATAATATAGACGCAGCGCTACAGTGGAAAAGTGCACTTTGATGGGAGGAGGGATGAATATATAGAGGTGGATTGAAGGGATAAGCAATGCATCGATACGCGATAGATGGATGAATAGGCTAATGGATAGATATGAGCTGGATGAGTAGTGGATGGTGGAAGGGATAAATAGATGCACACAAAATGCATGGAGAGGAGATGGAAGGTCAGACAAATGGATGGATCGGTGGATGTTAAAGTGGGTGAGAAAAGGATCCCGATTTTCTCAAAATGACTTTTTTGCAGTTCACGTGACTCCACCCTAAATAGTCGTCGCATTTTTCATCAATCTGGCAATCATTGTGCAGTTCATCTTGTCATACCCACATCCATTGACTTTGCCGCCTTCTACAGGCTCATATACACCTCCACACACAAATGTGTACCTATCCCAATCTTTATTATAATGGTTGATTTATTACACTCGCCTTCATCTGATTCCCCATTGTATTCATCACCCTCGTCTTCTTCAGTTTCCACGTCCAGTTCTGCTTTCTCGTCTTCATTCTCCTCGAATTCTCCACGGAAGGAGTAGGCAATGACTGCTAGGAAGTTGTGTTTGTGCTCTAGGGCTGAATTGAGCATTTCACCAGCTGCGAGGCATAACAAGCCTCACTCAAAAAGCCTTCACGCAAAACACATTTTCCTGGCATTTACGCCAGATGCAGTCCATGGATTCCGTCTGGAAAGTGGAGGGTTTCGTGGTCAAAATCGGGTCTTCCTGCATGTCTCGAGGCGAGTACAGAGCTAGTAGAGAATGTGGAAGCACCTCAACAAGGAAACAAACTTCACCTCAGAGAATGAGTGATTTTTGACTTTCTAGTAGGAAGAAGGCCAATCAGCGGATGTGGTAAAAGGTAAACAATGAGCATTTGAATAAAGAAGGAGTTGAAGTACGCAGTGATCAGTATTTTTTGTAGAGAATATTAACTCTTCCCTAATGCCCCTTTTTAATGGATTAAATTTTATGCATATTTCTGCCACTTCTTGGATAAGTCTAACAATAGCGTATCAGCACATCTCTACGTCAGCAATTGCTACGCATAACTTACAAAAGGCGTTGATATTTGGAGCCTTTTTCAGTGTACTCCTGCCAAATGTAGCCAATTATAGGCTGTGGA
>NW_020171007.1:0-1677 GCF_000524195.1 Echinococcus granulosus | reverse complement strand
CTTAATGACACCGACATCGTTGTTACACATAAGTAAATATCACAGGGTTAATGTGCATTCACGCAATTGAATGCGAGAGATTGGATAGAGAGAGAGCGAGAGTGTACTTCAAGAAGCTGTACCATTGCATGCGGAAGTGGAGGAGATAGAGGCAGCGGTTTCCTCAGCACATCTGGCCCCCTTCCTTTACTGAGGCAGTAGGACAATTCGTTGTATGACTGGCGTCGGGCAAACTCTGTGTCTAAACTCCACGGCTACCCGTCGGGCATCCCAGACCGGAAGTCTCATTCAAGCTAGTAAATGGGAGGTACTTTGCTTACTATTCACCGTGTGAACCCACTTTTCCGTATTGCGAGGGTACGAACTCGCCGTCATGCGTCTCTTCTGCCAGGTCGATGTCATGTAGTGCCAGGATGGTACAAAAGTATTTGAACTCCGTGTGGGCAGGTATTTTTCCACTTCTGTCGGGGCCTGAAACACCTACTGATTGGAAGTGTGAATAGAGTCTAAGTTGAATATTGAGACCGGTAGAGTGGAGGCAGAGGCTAGAGCTAGCCCTTTAAAATCCACCTTTCCAATTGTGTGTGCCGTTTTGGAAGGCGGCGTCGCTGTGCTCCCGGCGGTGGGTGGTGTCACTCACGTTATATGCCGTGTGTGGTGTGACACTGTCGTTCTTTCCGTGGCTAGCACAACTTTCCAAACTTTGGTGGTTCTGCGTCATATCCACTTAACACAACACTTCTGAATTTGTTGTTACACATAATGAACATCACTTATGCGCTTTTTTACACCTTTTTAAATTGTCAACTACATTTTTTGTGTTTCTTCAGCTTAGAAATATTGCATTTTCCACTCCAGATATTCACAATGTTAAAGAAATCCCTTCCGTTTTTTGTTTCACTCGGGACTACATATTTGGTTGTGCATAGGTTTTCTATTGAGACTGTTGAATCACAAACCCTCTTCGCATTTATAAGTTGATGAAGATGAGACGCACTGAAGCACATTGTAAACGGACGATGTTGTAACTCACCAGACGGAAGACAAGAGGAATTGCAATATCCCTCTGCGATCTCTGGTCTTTAATTAGGCATAGGAAGTTAATGTGTTGGGTCATTTCTTTCTTGTAGAGACACTGGCCCAAAAGCAGATTTCTGTAGGGAGGGACGGGATTTAAAACAGGTTCATGGGGGAAGGTAGGGAAAGTTTGTAACGAAACTTCCAGATGGTTCACGGGTAGTGTGGCTTCAGTTGTTAATAGCTTTTCTGGAGAACACGGAACTGGGATAGATGCCGAAAGTAGACGTCAACTTCAACCCTTCCGTTAGGGGTCATCACCATTCGCCCATCCGTAGCATATGGACTTCTTCCGCTCCACTATGGTTTATCACGCAGAAGTGGAGAATAAGGATATACGCCCTTTAAGATTATGTTCGCTTTACGTTGCCGCCAATGTAGCGTCCCGAGACTCTCCGAAAACGAAAGAAGGCACTGTACTTGGGCGGCATATATATATTCAGCACAGAGAAGGTGTCTGGGCCACTGGCATAGCCAATAGGCCAGCCCATTTAGCGAGATACAAGAGGGCTAGTTCAAAGTACAAAAGTGGCGCCTTCCCAATACCGAGGGATAAACCACTATCATATTACAGGTGGCATCGAAAAGCGCACCTGACTT
>NW_020171008.1:0-1676 GCF_000524195.1 Echinococcus granulosus | reverse complement strand
GCCTGCACAGCAAAGGTAGTTTTATCCAACTTGTTTTACTAGCGTACCTGTTTAACTCACTCACATATTTCGGACACCTGCCTGACTGCGATCCAGCTCCTGAAATCCTGTCCATACGAAATCTAATTTCTTACAGGTCAAGCAACGTGGATTAATTTACGTGAAAAAATTAATGCTTGTATCTTATACTGAGTAGATCAATTTAAACTCGCAATATTTTGAGGTGCATAACATCTTATCTAGGCAACTTTGGAAGATTTGCTTATCTTTTATGAACATATCTTTGACATGAATCTTTTTGAGTTGTGTTTTATGGGAAGGAAAAGGTATCATTTCGTCCCCAGTTCCAATTTTGTGATTGCATTACATCTCACAGTTTTGGTTTACAACTAGTGATTGTTGCACGCACATCTGTGGGGGACTGATGTGTGAATGCACATCAGAAATGCAAGCAGTTTGTACTTTGTACTTTTATCTGCTTACATGATGGAAATAGTGGTGGATTTTAGCAGCCGATTTATGTATTATAACACCGCACCAAACTATACGCGGACGTTTTGAAGATAATGGAATTTAAGTTTCTCTCGTATATCTATTTATTAGGAATTCCATTTACAATGAGGCCTGCTCATGAAAAAAAAAATATATTTCCCCCTTTAGAAAAACATAATGAAAGGTTACGCAACATACATATAGCATTTGCAATATAGTGCAGAACATAATTTAAACAAACTTAGAAGGCATCCATAAGCCTCTGAGACATTACAATTCACTCTTATTTACTCATTTTATTCAGCATCATTTGAAATTGGGATGGTGCTGATAACTTGAATTGGCTGTCATCCATTTATTTGAACTTATTCAGACTGATAAATAGAAAGAGATCTATTCACTTACTTTTTACTATTTTACTAGGTCTCAGCAATGAACGCCTATCGACTAATATAGAATTTTGATTATCTTCTTTTAATTTCTAGGTGTTAATGTCAAGGTGGCGTTAAAGGTAGTAGGTAGACAGCTCACAGTGAGTGTGAAGGGGTTACTTGAAAGTACGCATTTGCTGCAGTTTTGTGGATGAACTGTGCGTTACATAAGGCAGTGAGGCAAATTTTTTTACTGACTACTATCGTCAGCAGATAAACCAACAAAGCTAATGCACTGCTGCTCATTTGTTCTCAGTGGTAGAGCCTTCACCTGGAGAGCTGGAAATAAAACCTAACACTTACATTTCTGTACGCATTACAGCGAGGTGACTTAAACTAGACAGAACCCTTTTCAGGGCACATTGCAGCAACTTGAGACTACCTAACGACGAAGGTAGACATAATATCTGAGCAGCATACATATATATTTATTCGCCATTTAGTATACCATAGGACTACCGACATGGCTTGGAGGCACGTTCACGAGGCGAAGGTACAATGGCGAGGACCCAGATTTGCCCCTCTGTCAGAACCGACAGTACAACAAACAACATGATGTAAGATAAAACTTTTGCCAGCTTGTTTTGCAGACCACTTCCAATTTTTAAATGCTCTACCTTTTAGATTAGGTTTCAAAAGATAGGTCACGATTTAAAATAAATTTAAAGTTAGACGTCTCTAAATACGCAAAATTTTTGTAAAATATTCCCTTTTGTGTTGGATCTACTCAAATGTTAATATCTGAATACCAAT
>NW_020171009.1:0-1656 GCF_000524195.1 Echinococcus granulosus | reverse complement strand
CAGCAAAATCATACGCACAGAAAACAAGGAAATAGACGAAATAAACTAAGAAAGGAAAGAGACTAAATGACGGTATATGTAAGCACTAGTGGGAGAAAGAGATCGCTCCGCTCTGCCCTGTTTCGCTCTACCTCACGCGTTGCCGCCGCCATGGCTTCCCATCACACTTGCAACAACGCAAAAGCAACATCACAACACTTACTAAAGTGCTAGCAAACCGGTGTCTTAGTTAAGCCGTCTATGATAACCATCTTTCAGATCTTGCATTTACTTATGCTAGAGAGTTCCTCTGAATTCAAATGGCTTCGAACCTAAATGTTCCACTCACCGATACCAGAGATGGTAATACCTCAGCTTAAAATGTGTCGCCTTAGCTCACACACTTCGTTCACATCGATCAACAAGGAAATGAAGATTTCTCCCCACGAGTTCGCTCAACCTTACATGTTTCTTTGCATTTCCAACGGAAGTTAATAAATGTGTACAAAATTATGGACCAACGAAAAAATTAGTGATACAAAATTACCGCGACGTCATCACAGCTTGGAAAGGGAGATTCAGTGAATAGGAATGGAGAGGGTGACAGATTTAGGCAGTCTTGGGCTGTTCCTCGTGGAATGGCTGCCAGAAGAAAAAGACCGACCATTTCAGTGCTTCATGCTACAGGCTTACAGAATGTACCATAACCACCAGACAGTGTTCAAAGGCGTAATCTCACCATTTCATCGATTCTAACTTGCGAATTGTTGCAAAAAATGGAAGTGACTACACTGAATACTGGAGACGACACTCAAGGCTTTGGTACGGACGCCAGGTAGGTGCGTACACGCAAATCCAGGGCAGGCGCGTGGACACCTGCGGTAGCTAAATTCGGTGGTAGTGACAGCGGTGGCAACAGAACACCGTGTGCCTCGTCAACTACCGATGGTGATTGCTTGCGACGACGCAGGAGACAACGGAATTAGGCCAATAATCCAACACCCAATATCACCAAAAAGGTGCCAAAGAGAGATCCAACTATCGTACCCCATAAGAGAGAGTCGCTACAACTGCGTACGAGGCATCGAGCTAAAACTTTCATCCTTACGGCCGCCGTCGAGTAAATAAATGAATGTAACAACTGAAAATAAAAGTAGTTACCAACCACTATGTTCTACAGTCACGGCATGCATAACCATTTGCGCATTTCCCTTCATTTGATCTACCTTCCTTCTTTTAAAACATAGGCGTCACATATATGACGCGCCAGCCCAAGTAATAAAATCGTGTTAAGAGAACAATGGTGGAAGTGGGAAGTTAAGATCAACAAAAAACGGCAAACAAAAACTTCCCCTGTCTACACCCAGCCACGTATCCTCTGATCTAGAAGCATGAAACACGAAGAGACCTGTCAGCGCGGCTGCATCATTCGAATGCAGCATTTGTGGTAACTTTTCACAGATGAAGAATTCTCGCCTTCAAAAGCAAATGCATTGTGCTAATCTTGTACAGTTCTACCATGGACTAAATTATGCATTTATCATGCGAATTGTATGTTCACATATACAAAAGCACATTCTATGGGGTGAAAAACCACCACTACCAGAAATGCCAATAACGATTCGTCTTTTGCGATCGTCATCAAGACGTCGATATCATTTAAGTGATAGACCGGTG
>NW_020171010.1:0-1583 GCF_000524195.1 Echinococcus granulosus | reverse complement strand
GCGAGTTTGAATAATTTGCATCATTGATACCACAATACACAAACACAATGAGATATGATTTCTGTGACATGATTACAAATTTATTCATATAAATGCATTTTCTTGTAATGAAAGAGAAAGAAGTCTGTAAATTGAGTAAAACGAAAATTTCGTCTTGGCATATTTAGCGAGTTGTGTGATTAGGCGAATATAATGAAGGGTTAGACAGGGAATACACTATTTTCAATAATAATTTAGATATTTGGGGCATTTATTATTTTAAGAAATGTACTCCTTGCAATGATTTCGCGTGTTTGTGTATAATATGCTTCAGCACTTCTTTGGTATGGCGTTAGATGGCGTGGTCATGCCATAAGAATTAGTCACTTTATTCAAACACACCAGTGAATGAAGCAGCCCACTTTAGAAACACCACCCAAATCATCTACTCATCAGTTCACTACTCCTGGTTGACATATCGCATTATGGTTAAGTGGAAACTTTAAAATATACGTTAAACAAGATCCTTTTTGACGTCAGAAAGTTATTTTGCATCTGAATGAGCACCAATGGAATAGAGACTTGTGACATTAGGCAATCATTTCGGAAATTCCGAATGTTTCGGGCTCAAGATTTTAGGATTTGAAGAACTAGGATCCTACGTACCCGCAATTAATCCTCCAAAGTATCATCCAGTTAAAAAGTTGTGAATTTTAAAGCCAAACCTTAATCATTAGTAACTTACTTATAAAGACCTTCCGAATTCTACCTAGTACAAAGTATAAGACGCAAATTTTGTGGCACCTTCACATACGCATATTCCCCTCCACTTTTTCCGTGAGTACTCTTTGAAGTGTTTCTAACAATAGGAGGAACTTACTGTCCTTACGTTTATCGCAATAATAGCACTTGCCTTTTGCTGGTCCAAATCGACATAAGGACCATGTGGATGTTTGCCACTACATTAACAATGAAGGCCGTGACAGAGGTAGACCCTCTTGTGGCAGTATTGTTGGAAGTGGCTTCTTTCAAATTGTTTAGACCTTCATATTCAGCATGTATTTTAGAGCCTTATTAACCACTTCCTTCACTTTAACTTTACTAGGCACTAAGATTTCTTTGCTTATTAGACAAAATCTCAATGTGGCACTTTACTACGGCTGTGATTATACCCTTAGATTGACACCAATTATGTGTCCATCAGTTCTTGTCTTTATATGGCCAACTAGCTTACCATAAGATGTTAGTAAAAACAGGTATCGAACGCTTTTTGGTTAAAGGAATTGTCACGAGGTCTTGTGATATGATATGCTTCAATTTAATTCATGGACGCACTTTGCCATTTCCTTATTAGCATATAAGAATAATTTCGCCTTAATTTTTGGCTTAAAATTCATTAGAAACAAGGCGTAATTATAAACCAAATGTGGACTCATAAAGTATTTATTGGCGTTGATATTTAAATGAGAGAGAATTGACCAGATATTTAGGCACTCGGGCAGACAGAATACGGTTTTACTACAAGACGAAAGCCCGATCTTATATGTGCATGTGTGGTAAACATATACTTCAAATACAAAGGACATTATTCTATTTGAATTGTT
>NW_020171011.1:0-1566 GCF_000524195.1 Echinococcus granulosus | reverse complement strand
CCCTAACCCCTAACCCTAACCCTCACCCCTAACCCTAACCGTAACCCTAGCCCTACCCCATGATCAAAAGTAAGGTTTTCAAGACATTAATCTTTTTTTATGATTTTATTCCACGACCTTATCTCTGGTCTGATTTCCAGGTCATTCTCGACACACCCTTCTGTCTGGTGTTTTTGAAAGTAACTCACGCCACTAAGTCTTCTTGATAATTCCAATCGGATTGCAATAATCCTGGCCGTAATTTTTTAATGCATTTTGACGAACACACGTCAAAGTACATTGCTCACCTAAAGGCAGAACGATATCTTCCTGGTATCGCAGAATGTAACAAATCAATGCCTCCACTATTCACTTTAGCTTATATTTTTTCCTATCCTGAGTGGTAATTTTGTGAATCTAATTTATGTTCTTTCCGCGCGACTTTTTTCACAACCCCAAACTCATTACTTCTTAAATAGCGGAAATGGCTTGGTGGATTTTTGAGGTTAGAATGCACTTTTAGTCACTAGGACATGAGGATAGGGAACCGATTAGTTGTGGCTAGTTGTTGGTGTGACGCGATCACTGATTATGTATGGGATCATGAATTGCGACAGGGATTGTGGATGATGACTAGGTAGGTGACAATGCAGAAGACAATGAGTATTCCTCCTTAGATAACGCATAAATTAACGGCGATAAGGCTTCGTGCGGCCAATTTGCCAACTAGTTGGGACAATAGAAACCGCTAAATCAGGCATGGGGAAGCCCTATCACTATCTCTTGCATTTCCTATTTACCAGATCTAATACGAACTGTCTAGTATCAGACCTTACAATCACCAAGCAAAATTGTGAAACAGCTCTGCCAGTTGCGCCTGCAGCTCACCTGTCTTGTAGTTTTACACTGACGTTAAGAATAACAAATTTCTGTAGGCTTAAGAAGATATCGTTCGGTCTTCAGGTGAGCAATATACTTTGCCGTGTGTTCTTGGGAATGCAACAATCCAATCGCGGAGAGGATTATTGCATTCCGATTTGAATTATCACGAAGATTTACTGGCGTGAGTTACTTTGAAGACCACCTGACAGTAGGGTGTGTCGAGAATGACCTGGCAATCGGACCTGTGATAAAGTCGTGAACGTAACCATAACAAAAGTTTGTTTTCTTGAGCTCCTTTGCTTTGATCTCGGTGCTTCTGATTGTGGCAATTTCATCCACCTAAATTGCAGCTGCAAGTGTAATTGCAGCCAAGGTGATGGTGGTGCTGGTGGTGGTGTTGGCATTGGTAGATGACAATGGTGCCATCACACGAATGGTGTTAGGACTTCTTCATTAGGCATTTTCTGGATGTCTGCACTACCTCCTAGCCCCGTAGGGAAGTAGCTTTGCCAATGTCTAAAGCGAAAGGGGAGTAGTAGCATAAGCGGTGTGACGGGAGTGGTGCCCTTGGTGTGTTCATCGAGGAGGGGCAAGAATCGCATTGTCAATCACGCAGTTGAAAAAAAATCCGCAGTCGTATACATGTATTGGCGTCATTGTATTTATGGATGGAACCCAAGACGATTGCCAACAGACCGGTTGAAG
>NW_020171012.1:0-1561 GCF_000524195.1 Echinococcus granulosus | reverse complement strand
TCGGTACACTTGCGATGCTACCCCTGCCCTAATCTTTCATTTAAACTACTCTCTCGGTAATGTTGCTGAGTAAATACTGGGTATCTTTTAAGTTAGTTGTTCTGATAAGAAGAATTTACTTCTGTTAGTTTTAGGATGTGAGTAATTTGTAAAAGTGCCATCCTCAATGAGAGGTGCTGAGCCAGCAACTCATTCGCACTAAACTAGGGTATCGCTGGTAAAATGATCATTTAGATTTAAAACTTAGAAGATTGTCGAAGCTGTATCTTTAATGTTATTAGTGTCATTTGGTTTTTCTATGTAGATTTAGAGATCGAGAATGAATATTGGCGGATTAAATGCAGCCCTAAAGTTGATTTTCATGTGCACGCCTATCACCGTAAGTACTTCCTCAAAAGCTGTCTATCTTTATTTTGATGCAACAATTATCATCTCACTGCCACAACTTTGCCACTAATCTTCCTTTGACGCTTCTATAAATGCACAGTCAAAGGGTACTTGCAAAGACAAACGTCTACCTACTCGGTAAATTAAAGAAAGAAAATAAGGGGATTATTTACTGATAGAACTTGTCAACTGATGCATAGTGGGCAACGGGTTGTTCTGTGCAATGAAGCGCACGTTGTTGTTGTCCCTGGCGAGGCACTAATTTGGCTTTTACTGCGGGTGGAATAATTGCGTTACATAGGTAAATAGATTCTGCGTACTTTTGCCTATAAAAGGGCAGAGTCGGTATCAGGTCCAATGGTGCACATAGAATCCGTGAGCGTTGGGCTCTTTGATTCAGAGATAGAAGCGATGGAATCGGTATCAGAGTTGGTTGTGGTCTCAGGATTTGTAGGTTCCGTATTCTTAGTATCAGTGATCGAAGTAGTAGACTCGTTATTATTGCTGGCTGCAGACGCAGAATTCGTTGATGTGGTCACGATGTTCATCGATTTGCTCCTTTTCTCGGTGTTAATATTTTAATCGTCCGTTTGATTAAGCATGAGGTCGAGTTGGTATGGATGGATCACTGAAATGACACGTGGCTATCTTTGCCTAGCCTGCACTAGCCTAGTCTCGCTTAGTCTAGTCTGATCTTGTCGGATCCAGTCAGGTCAAACTTGGGCTGTTCGAGTTAAGACAACCATAGCCTAGCTTGCCTGGTCTACCGTGATTGCATGAGAGGAAGCAAGATAACCTTTTTTTGAGTAATCGAAGTCCATTGGAATCCATCCTTTAATGACGCGGCAGATGACAAGCTGAAGAATTCCTGGCCATCGCAACAAACAATATCCAGCAAAGTAGCTGAGGAGCCGAAGGTTTAACTATTAAGAAGTATGATACAACAATTGCCGCTGAATAAATTGCAGACGATCTAGTTGTGAATGTTTCATGGACCATTTGCAGAGATGAGGTTACATAAAATACTAAATCAGATAACAGGAGCTGAGTCCTAGTAATGACATGCTAAAGCATGCAAAAGGCGATGATCAAGGTAACAGCTATAGAATTGCTTTTTACTACTTTCGCAACCAAGGTCATTCTAACAGCATATCCAGCAAATATTATTTTCTTT
>NW_020171013.1:0-1547 GCF_000524195.1 Echinococcus granulosus | reverse complement strand
ACCACAGGCTCCCATAACGAAGCTTGAGTGCAGTTGACTCATCCATCTGTGACAGGACGAGAAGGATGATGCGATGCGTCATGCTCTCAACTCGAAGACTGCTGTAGTGTGATGTGTACCTGAAATGACTGAACTACGAAATGCAGTACTACGAGAGAAGCACACGTGCTCAAGAAGCATCGCTACACAGCAATGGCAACAATATTTGAATAATGTACCATGGCAAGAGTCATCCATTTTCCCTTTCAGAAACAATTCTAGTCTCGTCTTGACCATCTAAACTGTGTAATGTGACATGCTACTTGGTACAGCCTGTTGTGTCTGCAGATTTCCTTCATTCGCCCTCTTACCTCCTTTAACGATACATTTGAGTCATGTGAAACTACCTTTAGGTTTTACTAGCCTATCCCATTACCTCGAGCCAATTATGCGAGCAAAGCAGGTTGCTAGAGTGATAGAACGCACGAGTGGTATCTGATTACAAATAAGTCCTGATTATATTACTACGCGTCTGCACAGTCCCAGCCATCAGCGGTGCTGGCTAATGGGGATGTCACCAAATTGTTAATCCGTAAATTGGTGGTAGCGTTGAGCCCAATTCCTAAGTGAATAGCCAGATGTTGACTTGAATGTAGGGAAATTACGCGTACATGATGTTGGTTTGTTAATTTTTTCAACGACCCTGAGCCCTAGATATTCTCAAGCAAAAAACTTCTGTCTACACAAACATATGTATGGATCTGTCAACGTAAATTGAACCATTATATTAAGTTTGTGTGTGTGAATGTCAGTGGATGTGATTTGTATTTTGAAGCTTAGTTTCTCTGTATATGTGGGTGTGCATGAGAGAATATGAATTTTATTAGAAAAGTTGAGTATACATATGGGCTATTGTGCGTTTAGACGTCACTTTATTATTAAATTTGTGCACATACATGTTTGTCATTGTGTGGAGGTGATGTGTTTTATTGAATGTGATTATATGCATGTATGCATATATGCGCCTATTTTCGTTTGTTTAAATCCTAGATTTTGGGGAGATGTAAGGTTTATTGAATAACTTTGGAACTCCATTAGTAAAACCTAAATGCGTGTGAATAGTAGTAGACCTCGTGGAAGAAGAAGTGATTGTGGATGCGATGGTAATACTTTGCAAAGCTGTGCAATCATCAGTTACAAACTAATAACTGGTAACTGAAAGCATGTTTACAAATGTAGAATACTAAATTTAGTAGGATAATGTGTAGACGTGCTTAATTACAACATCGAATGCAAATTCACAGAGAGAGGAAATTTAAATAACTTTCTGTGGATTCTCGAGTGTACCACACCAAGCGCAATATGTGTGGTAAATGATGGTGTCCTTACCACTTTGGTGAGCAGCGTTGCTGTGTCTTGCTCTTAATAAGCTATGCAATGGATGAGCACGAATTTCCCTATTTTAAGGGGTAATTGTCATTTTATTTTCAGGGGCCAAGTAAGGATTCGCTGGCTTGAATCTACTTCCTTTGATCATGGGCAATACGTAGCACTAAACAAATGTCCTT
>NW_020171014.1:0-1542 GCF_000524195.1 Echinococcus granulosus | reverse complement strand
AACCACTAGCACTGTAATCTGTCCAAGGCAGGCACTGAACTGAAGACGAAGACATGGCCCATAGCCGTCTCATTACTGACATAGGGGACACCAGTGACTCCACATGACACCTTGAAACTCATAACAAACTGCGCAGTATCCTCCGAGTCGCCGAATGGTGGATTTTCATCCGATGCACTTGTGTCAACGCGATTCGCCTTACCGCTTCTCCTAACACGGCAATCGCATATGATGGCATTGGTGACAATGGCAATGACCAATTGACTAGTGACAAATTCAATACTGCTGATCAAGTCGACCAAAGAGTGAATTCACTTCAGGTGGATAACTGCATACAGGCAGATCGACTGGCATCTAATCAGCCAATTCCCTTTCGGCCAGTCTACAATGAAGGTGTAGCGTGCATTTCAGGAGAAAGTAGATGTTCTGTGTATGGTCGTGCAGGATGTGTCGCCAATGCCAATCAGCTACCAGTTCCACTTCTGGCATTCTTCATTCGAGTGAGATACAAGAAGATGTAGGCCATATTTAAGTGTCATGGTCCCACTAGTGCCATTCAGATGGACAAAGTTGCCTGTTGAGAAAATTGCTTTCATTGGAACCAAGGTATCAAAATCTAGCTTGATGAGGAAGGCAATAACGCTCTTTTCAAAACCAAGGAATGTGTTTTGTACAGCAGTGGTCAAAATCAAGCAGAAGAAATAACAGTAAGGCCCTACACCTCCTCCTTCTCCATGCAAATCCAGGCCTCGTCGAGGTGACTAACTGCAGGGCTATTGACAGTACCTCGTGCATTCTTCTCCACGAGTCCTCAGTCAGACACACTCAACGCAACCATTTTATAGGAGCACATTAAATCAGAGTGCGTTGGTGCTGATTAGTACGCAAGCGTTATGAAAAATTGGCTAGAAAGAGAATCTAGCTGTATGCACAAGCTATTCGGAAGCACCTGCATTTGGCTCACTAAACATACCCTCAGGAACTGTTTGAATGTCACGTGTAGTGTATCGGTCGCGTGACCACACGTGGTGAGCATCAGCCTTACGTGAAAGCGGAATGTTTTTGTGTCGTGTGGAGCGGAAGCAAATTCCACCCAGCTAGCTCTTTATTTTTACCACAAAACGATGAAGTGACGGGGTGAAAGTGAGTGAAGAAAGCGGGTCCTGTCATTTACGGTACAAGGTGCATCGCTAATGCGATCAGATGCGGTCGCTGTGTAAGGAGCAGAGGCAAGGCGAATCGCATTGACACAAGTGCGTCGGATGGAGAAGCTGGTGGAGGTCATGACCTCCCTCAAATCCAGAACCACTTCAGGAATGTGCTGAATTAGAGCAAAGTAAGCGAGGCGTTTGTTAGGTAAAAAGATGTAAATGCAATTGCCACACTATGCATTTTAGATATGCGTAAGTACGAAATGGCTGAATTGTTCGTGAGGCGCATTCCATTCAGGCTGGAATGGGGATTCAAGCTGTTGCTAGTCAGGATGTCGGCGGATAAAAGTGGAGGCGGATGCGTGCATACATTGTTGTGGAATGATGATCG
>NW_020171015.1:0-1531 GCF_000524195.1 Echinococcus granulosus | reverse complement strand
TGCCCATGTTTTCTATTTTGATTGCCATATTGAGTAAAACGAAGAGGACTCTCGCCTGCCAAGTTATACGAAGCAGGCAGAGGACGAGGACCAGACACACTGGCATATACCAACCTACAGCCAGCATAGTAGGTGCTTTGGTAAGCCTACCAACCAGGAGGCGCCACTGTTAGCGGTCGTAGTGACAGCGAATAGTGACGGAGGAAACTGTCGAATCAAACAGGCGCTAAGCGCGGATTGGCCCACTTTGACCTTGTAGTCACATTGCAACATGCATTTAATGGCCCAGAAACGCACACCCACTCTTTAATACGTGAGTAATCTTCTTCGCTGTTTCATTGCGGCAATCAGTTAAAATGCTGCATGTGTCATACTTTTTGAAATTTATTTATATTCAACATTTAAATGGTCTATTTGCTCTGTTAGTCAACAATAGCTCTTATAAAATCTTGATTAGCAGTCTAGGTTGAAGCTGTTAATGTATCCACATGGAGTTAACAAAAACCATTCATTTTATTCCTCATACTTCACTTGGACATATGTAACATTAGTATTCAGTGATCTATTGCTATGCCTTACAACGGACTCCCGTTCTGACTACCAGGCAATTTGCGTCCTAACGCTTTCTCTTATCATGCACATACGCCCGTTGCTTTCAAGAATCGCCAAGCCTCTTCTTTCCCTGAGATGATAGCGTCACAGACGAGAATGTGGAGACAGGAGGCAGTTGCTGTCATTTTAGCAGTGTCTAGTGGATTGTGTATCAACTGCAAGCGAATAGTCCTATTAACCCTGATCACTATTTCACTTCCAGATGTCTTGTTCTACAACACAGCGCACCTTCTTCAAGGACCTGCAGCAACTCTACAAGACTATTGAAGCCTCAACGGATGGCCAGGCGACCATCTTAGGAATCGACGAGACGGCGGTTACTGTTTCGTTGAGGCCTAAATATGGCTGCAACGCGCATGCAGAATTCGTTTTAAGAGTAAGTGCTTTTCACAGCTCATGCAACACTACATTAAGGAACACATTTCTGGCGATAATTCTATAAGCCGCAAACATTACCATGTTGGTGATATTGCTGCGTATTTGGATCAAACTAGATGCGCTTAGAAGTGCCTGCAAGGAAATGACTCCATCGGTTCGAAGTTGTCCAAACGTCCTTCTAAAAATATCAAATCACTTTGTCAAAAGTAGCAATGTGTAAAACAAGTCAAAATAATGCATTTAGTCTGGGTTTCTCAATGGCCATTTTCATTGTGCGCAAAGGCCAATAGCTTTCGACTCCTTATCACAGAATTTCGCATTCCCAGGCGTAGCTGCGCAATAATATTGTTAGTCTAATGCGTCTCGTTGATGCCACTCACTCGCGGTCATGCTTAGAATGTGCACTACTTACGACATCTTGTCTCAGAACCGTAATGCAACAGTCGACTGACAGCTTGCGATGGTAGGAGGCAGTAAGCTTCTCATAGGGTAAGTGGAGGTAGATACGAGTCACAAAATACGCACTTTGGATGAGCTCATT
>NW_020171016.1:0-1518 GCF_000524195.1 Echinococcus granulosus | reverse complement strand
CACAGAGATCTGGATGTCAGCTTCCACTTACCTCTGCAAATCGCATTCATTATACATTTCATTTCTCTAAAAAGGGCGCGTTAACATTTCAGTTATGAAAATACCATTGTCTTACATTTTCGGTGCCTATTCAGGTTTTAAAGCCTGCTTTCTCTTTCATGACAGTGATGTGCTCTCTACCTCATCCCATAAGGCGTACTTCCTGGTTATGGTCATTGGTCCACTTCAAATTAGGCGACAATTTAAATTTACATGAGAATAATCCTGTCAAAATGCCAAAAAAGCATGCAAGATTCCCTATTCCCATTCCTAAAACATAAGAATCCTCTTCCACTTCCATGAAATCATCGACAAGAAATGATGTTCAGCGACGACAACACACTGCATCAGGTGACACCACGTGACACGTGCCACTAATCAATTCAGAGACGTGTCAAGTGATGTGAGGAATTGATTCACACAACCGACCGCTAGACATGCTGGACTACGCTTTCCAATGCCATCCGCTACTTCTCGCACTTCTGCGCATTGTCGTCATTCCCACCATTCAGTTCATCTTTAACGCCCCCTGCCGCTTCGGTTCGTCCACGCCATCGCCTTTTTTCCCCTCTCCATTTCTCCGTCACTCCCAACCTCCCAACCCGCCATTCCAGAGACGTCAGAAGATCAAAACGCGTAGAACAGATAAAAGTCGTAGTAATTGGGGTTATGTTATGCTACCACTTCCTCCTTCTCCTCCTCCCACTTCCACCCTTCATGCTTTCCTTCCTCATCCATGCCCATTCAACATTTCAACACTGGCTCAACTTTTAGTCCAGTCATTTTGACACGTTCAGGGACAATTAGGTGGTGGTTTTGAATTAAATTTCTAGTCACCATGAGCGATGCAGTAAGATCACTCACCATCCAGATTCTGGGCCAGCTTGACTTAGACTGACTCGACATTAGCGATCGCATTTTAAAAATACCTAATCCATTTGAATCAAGGCAACTAGCATTTTAGCATTCCTTGCTTCTCCCTTGAGTGAACCCCTTTCATGGAAGCAGCAAGTTATTGTGCACAACATCCTATCCGCATGTTTTCTTGTAGCACACCTTTGCGAAAAACGAGCTAACAGGAGTTCTTTGTAAAAGGGAACAAAAAAGACTAAATCTGAAAGCTTTCTTTTTCTAATGGCAGTTTCATCCATAGACAGATCTTTCTGAGCCAGATTTTGAGGCATTGAGGCTGCATCATCTAAATTTGTTGACCAGGCCCAAAGTGCATTACCACCACTACGGATAAAGCTAAGTCACCAGTTAAGCCATTTGACATCTTGATACTATATCATTGAAAAGTTATCTTAATGATTGTCACATGACTTAGTCACTTCCAACACCGTCTCACCATATAAGGCACAGGATACTTGTAATTTACTTTAAGTCTACTATTCAACTAACCTTTTCAGCAGATCCATCCTAATATAGCCTTATCTGCTTGACTGCCGGCTGTCAATGCCATTCAGTTGCTAGAAGTTG
>NW_020171017.1:0-1495 GCF_000524195.1 Echinococcus granulosus | reverse complement strand
GGCATAAGTAGGCTTGAGCCAACTGAGGCTAGCATTTCAGGCTCAATTGACTATTTCCATTTCTCTTTAAGCTTATTTATTAGAGTATGTGGAAAAGTGCGCTGAAGTGAGCTTACAAATATCAAGATCTGAACCCGGTTTAAAGGCTACCTGCTACATTTTCACCATGTGATCGGAGTACAGGCGAAATCATTGCGTACTGTATTTCTGTTAGAGTGGAAGCAACATATATTACTGTTGCGGTTCAGATGCGCACACAAAGTCTTTAAAGACGATTGCCACCTCATTGTTGCGAGCGACCCAGCTGATCTGCATTAACATCTCCCAGTGTCAACTTGGTCGTAAACTTCATTCCTCATCACACGATTAATAAACTAGAACCTATGGACAAGTGTGAAAAAGGCGTGTCAGAACACTAAAACATTAATCTAAATAGCTACACTTCAAGTTTATTTGAGTATGTGGATGAGTACATTTAATAGAACTTACAAATATCAAGATCTGACCCCACCTTGAAACCTGCTTAAACACCAACAATGCCAACATTCGCGAGAAATAAGTTTCTGCTAAGGGAACTAAAAAAGATCGGACGCACATATGCCTGAAAAGGACTAAAAAGTAAACAAAGACTTCCAATCATATTTCACAAGTCAAAGCGGTTAGGCACGCACAACTTACAAATAGATAACACAACAAGGGCACTGCATTCATGCGTTGACTCAAATAACGACATGCTACGCACAGGTCAGAACTTGATTTAAGACTAGTAGAACGAGCTCTAATTGGACTTCTAATAAATCAAAGGTCTGAATAAAGTTAGCTGGAGTTCCACCTACCATAAGCACCTGCATAAGTACGAGCAAAACCGTCAAGACCCACCGCCGCAAACAATACATGTACGCACATACAAATCCAAGTGAGCCGTCCCCACGCTGAAGAAGCAGAACGCACGATCTCTGACAAATTCATGCAAAACAAAACGTCCTAAAAAGGGAGGAACCTACGATATTGAATGTTCAAAATTGTTGCATAAATATTTTTCAGCAAGATTTATAATAACAACCATTCAGTTTTTTTTAGCCAAACAGCCAATAAGTACATTTCATGAAAAAATTATGCGTTATGCGTCAACTCTACTAAGTAAAATGTGATTACTTTTAATCCTTAAATACAAGGCTAATTCTTAAGTATATAATGGAGAATTAATGCAGTGCCTTAAGCCAATGATGACTGCAATGGACGACACCAGTATGAAGCACATATATACGGCTAACATAGTTAACGCTTGAAAGAGTAAGGACTCAAACTCTAACTGTTAGAGGGACAGCGATGAAGTAAGCGTGGTCAAAGTCCTTTCGCCTACAAAGTGCTTCGTTCGAAACGCACAACTCAGTACTTAGCGAATACTTTTTAACACACCATGATGCAGCCTTAAAAGGTACCCCACTAGTGATATTTGTAGATAAAGTTTTGCTTACAAACGCAAGAATAAAAA
>NW_020171018.1:0-1492 GCF_000524195.1 Echinococcus granulosus | reverse complement strand
CCTGCATCCTTTGGTCAAATGCCCCACCAAAAGTACCCAACCACTTTACAAACAAGCGCATGCCCGGTTTCCTCTTGTATGTCTTCATATCAGGGAGAGGGTCACTATACTCCCTACTTTTCTTGTAGAAAGGCTCCACAGGTCCTTTGCCAGCCTCAATTGAAAAAATAACCACCACAAACCAGATGACTTATTTTTTCCTGATGACACAAACACTTGCACCACAGACCCGAGAGATTTACCTGCCTTTCAAAAACCAACAAAAGCTAATATTTCTAAGATTAAGAACATCCTCTATCCATTTTCATGCAAGCTTAGCCAAGCTATTTTCGATATTACTAGGTGCAGTCGACTGCTGTAAGGTGCTAGCACTGCAGGTATTGATAATGACACGTAGATAAGAGAAATCGGTACTTTGAAAATAATGGTGTCAAGTGTTAGACAACACTGTACGTATTGATAATGACACTTAGATAAGAGAATTGGGTATTCTGAAATAATGGCGGCACTATAGGAATAAACCGATGTCGAATGCTCACCGGACATGGGGCATGAACTCAGAAATGCTAAACGACTAGAAGACAGGACGTCATGGTACTCTTTGGGGGCACGGAAGAGGCTGTGAGCAACAGAGATGGCATATACTGCAGTAGCGGAGAAGAGACAGGGCGCCCAGTGGTCAATGAGACACGAGCAGCGTCTGCAACAGCATCGAGGCGGACCACGCGTCCTGAGGGCACCAGCTGAGAGTTGAACCCAAACAGACCGGCCAACGCGCCCGTCCACACTTCCACGCCCAACTGCTCTCCAAGGCGCCATTATTCGTTGCTCTGATTCTAGAAGGGCCCAACACGAGCACTACTCTATTAACAACATCGCATGAGCATCCTTTCCTACCTTAGGGAGCCAACAGACGGCGTCCATACCAGTAGCGTGGGATAATACAAAAACTTGCCCTTAAAGCATCTTTAAATGGCCCTACCGCGTCTGCCGATAATTTAGATTTTTCAAACAGAGCTCAATTTCAAGATCATTTGAAGGCCTAATATGCAAGTAAATGTGAGAAAAGCGCACTATTGAGAATGAAAGAGGAATCTATTAGGTTCCAGGGACACAAAACAGGGCTTTAACAACCACTGTAATTTTAGAACGAAATGACTTACATAGAGACATGGTTAGGTTGTATAAAAGGTCCTACATTAAAACGTGAGGCGAACTTACAACTTAACGCCTGTTGTTGAAGTCCCATGTTCCTCAATGGAAACTACTCTTAAAAATACTTTGAAAAATCACTTCCGGGATGCTTTCGTCCTCTCAACCTTTCACCAGCGGAGATTGCATTCCGGAAGTTAACTGCATTTAACATATCGCAATACCCTCAGTCCTCTGACAAATCGAACATTTGTCAGAATTATGTATATTTGGTTTAATATGGAAGGTAGGAAACTGAAATCACCCACCTTTACGTCCTGAAACCTTCTCTGATCTTCAA
>NW_020171019.1:0-1488 GCF_000524195.1 Echinococcus granulosus | reverse complement strand
CCCCTCATTACCGGTACTGCTTGCATGGTCAAAGATACAGCCATTTTGGCCTCGTCTTTTGTTCAACATTTTTCTTCTGAATCGCCTACTTTCTATATTTCCAAGCATATGCCATGCCAGGCAGCTCCTCATTCATCAATTTTGTTGATTGATTGTTTGAATGATTTTGCGAATCTAATTGTTGATGCCGTTTTGTGGGAAGCATTTGCATTGGCGTCTCTTCCTACCGCATCGTCTGCCTCTCTTTCATTTTTGTCATCTGATAATGTCTCTCATCCTAGCGTTTCCACGACTGTCATTGATTCCCTGTTGGATTTTTCTGTTGTGCCTCCTGATCAAGCTGATAAATTATGGCCTTTTCTTCTTTCAAGGGGAACTTCTACTGCGTCGTTTGTTCATGATGATGGTGATCAGCCTGAGCCTTTTGTTTTAGGAGATTTTACCTGCACTTCATTTGAAAGTTATTTAAAATCTGTTGATGAGGGCATTTCAAAATCTGATCGCGAACCTGATTTTATTCCTTTTACTGGAACAGACGTAAAAATGTCTGGCTTTCAAGTGCAGTTACGATCTTATTTTCTACGGAGTTCTTTGGTAAAGCCTTTGAAGACAGAAGATTTGACTGAGTCTCCAAGGCATACAGGAGTTTTGTGCTACATTTTGACAGATCGGAGTTCTCATTCTTTTGCTGACATTTTCGTAAGCCCTGTAACACATTATTCTCAGATCACTCAAACGGATTCTGTTGAAACGCAAAGCAGTGGTGTGCAGGCTGGCGATTTTTACGGATCCCTGATACACTTAGATTCGGGGGATGACTCTTTGTCGGCAGTTAAAAAGAATATTAAAGAATCTATTCAAGATAAAATTTGTGAAACGCTTGAAGCCGCTATTGAAGAAAGCTGTACTGCACGCGTCTTTGCGGCACCGCGAGAGTTATTTGACCAGCAGAAATGCAGTAGACATATCGGAACGATGGATTCTAGATGTAATGACGGCTTTCATGAAAGTGAAAGCACAATTACAACGCAAACGCATATTAGCGTCGGTATTTTAGCAAAACCGTTGAAGGAGGATCCAGAATATTACATTTGGGCGGTTCCAAAAAGAGTAGTGACAACTGGACAGCAAACGGCGGCGCCCGTTTGTCGCGAAGAGTACCAAGTAATAAAAGATGCAAAGAATGAAAAGGAAAATTTGAGGTCTTCCATATTAACAAGTGAAATACTATTAGAACAGTCCACAAAAGGTGTTCAAACGATTAACACAAAAATGAGATATGCGGCAATGATGACTGCCATAGAAGTTAAGTGTGTGGCAGACAGTGACTTATCAGAGGAAACCGACGGTGGAGTAGACTTGGACATGTACGAAGCCTTATTAAGACCGAAAAGGCACATTCCAACGAGTTCAACGAGTGTCATTATCAAAGCGTTGCATCCACCTATCTCAAGCTCTCTTGTTCTTACACAAATTTCTAAGTCGTCA
>NW_020171020.1:0-1488 GCF_000524195.1 Echinococcus granulosus | reverse complement strand
GAAGGAGGGGATGAAGTCACCGTAGACAGTTCCTCCTCTTTCTCCGAATGAGGAGATGAAGTCACCTTAGACAATGCTTCTTCTTCCTCAAAAAGAGAAAGTGAGGTCACTGTGAACGATCCCTCCTCTTCCTCCGGAGAAGTTGAGGTACCTGTAGAGGGTGCTGTTTCTTCCTTTAACGGAAAAGGTGAAGTCAATTCTTCCTTCTTTTCTTCAGCTTTAGAAGTCTGTTCTTCTTTCGGTGGAATTGTTACAGAACTGTCTGGCTGAAAACTTGCAAAACATTCACCAGTCTCCTTATTCACGGTTCGAACAACCCCAGTCACTGCCTCGATTGCAAACACCTGGTCTTTAGATTCCGTAGTGGGCATTTTTACTTGTTCGCCATTAGCTAAGTAGAGCACACCGTCTCTAACCTCCTGAACTAAACTACTTTCAAAGGATTCTGTAGTTTGCACTGTCCAATCACCTTGATACGAGTCCACATGGATGATAGCGTTGTCAAGAAGCATTTCAAAGACCGCACCTGCACCATATTTCTGAATTGTCTCTAAAGGAATTCCTTCCGAAGAACTTCGAGACATTATTGGGATAGAAGTTGTCAAATTAAGTAGAGTAGTCGTTCCCTTTACTAAATCAACAGAGATAGTCGCGTCAGACATGGCCTCTTCAGGAGGGAGAAAACCTGGAACATCTCGAACAAAAATAGAGGTCCCATTTTCAAATGATAAATAACCCCTTTCTATTCGAACTTCGGGAACAACTCGATTTTCCTTGGTATTCAACACTCGGACGATCATATTCGAGAGATCCACTATTGGGACAAAGTGACTAAAATCCACTTTTTTTGGCGTTGTAGTGGTGAACTCTACCACGGTTAACGGAGGGGAAACAGAAGTGATAGTATTTGGTATTGTATCGATATCCGACACTTCCGCTGTTGGTGGTGCTATTTCGGGCTCAGGTGAAGTCGTAAGTGACTTGTCTTCATCGGGAATGGTAACCTAAGGCGTAATGAAATGCTTAAGAAAAAAAGCAGTAAAAAGCCAAATAAAGAGAATCAAACAGACATTAAAATTATGGAATAGAAAACAGCCAAACAATAAAATTATAAAAGAACAAGAAAAAATAAGCAGATCACCAGTAATCACACAAAAGTAGAAGCCAAAACAAAACATCAGTGATGATAAAAAAAACCAAAATCCAGGAAGTGTAGGGTGAAGAACGATAACGGCGCAGTGAAAAGTGCCGCAAGCGAAGCTAAAACAATACATCAAGAAAAAAAACATCACCTGACTACCAAGAGCGGCAGTGGCACGGGAAAGAAGCTCGCAAAATAAGGCGATATTTGGAGGACAAGATTGACCCGGGAGAGAAGATGAAAAAAGAGAAGAAAAGCTGGGAGAAGAAAAAAAGGTATCCGACACGGGAAAAACAGTAGATGCCTCCAAAACTTCCGTGGTTGTGGATAGGTCACGAAATGCAGAG
>NW_020171021.1:0-1486 GCF_000524195.1 Echinococcus granulosus | reverse complement strand
GGGAAATTGATTCTGTTCCCTTCATTTTAACCCTCTTTTAGGCCTGGCTGAGATTAGACCCCCTAGACTCTCGCTAGGCAGTAAGGGCCACCAACTGACTTTGGCAGATATTCCTGACCTTTGGTGGTGTCACAAGTCTTGACAACCTTCTGCTCTTACTCGCTTACTTCGTTTTGGCAGCTCGGCAGGTAGAGTCGGCGGGGTGAGAGTGGAGAGTGGAGTTGGAGACGGTGGTGAAAGGCGGTAGCATGCGCAAGATGATAGCTGATGTTGGTACCTGTGGCAGTGAATTTATTCATATCCGTCCTCCACAACTCCTCTACATACGGCACAACTGCTTTTAGTTAAACGACATGCAATGGGTACCGCTATAACGGTTAGATTGCAGGTGCTGTGCTCAGAAGAGAGTCCGCGTCAACACCGAGTTTTGCGTGCCTGGGGTCGCATAGGCATGCGAATCGGTGGCTTGAATGTGGGACGCCTCGTCAGTTTGCACGCCGCCACACAACGCTTCCACGACCTCTTTCTCAAGAGGATTGCTAACTCCTGGGGTGCAGGGCGTGCCAATTTTGTCAAATTGCAACGTCGTATTTTCCTCTCAAACTGGAATAAATTGACCCCAAGGTAGACAACATCATACCACCTCTATATTGCTATTTCAATGTACTACGTATCTACAATATAAACGCAGACTTATTTCTTGCATTGGCCTGTTTGATGTAGAACTGTGTGATGTTGAACTCGGAATATGGATGATATGGCGAAGGCTGAATATAACCAGTCTAGAGTTTTACTGTTTAGTTTGCAGCTCTCCCATTGTTATGCAGCCTTCGCCCTTTTACGAGTGTCGTTCTACACTGTATTCCGATGTTGTCTAAAATGACTTGTGTGTTTGAAAGGTGAAGGTGCTGCCATGAATATTTTATCAAGGCAACGTGGCGTGTTGTGTGCCTTTTGTCGAATTTGGTACAAGTTTATCTGTGGATGGTTCGTTCTTTTAAGAGCGCTTCAATTCATATTAGCTTGCAACACGGGGTGGTTTCTAAGCCCTTCTTTGTATTTGGACTCCTTTTGGCGCTTCTCCACATCAGTCTGAGTAAAGCAGAATCCCTGTACTTGTTTAGAGTTATTTGTAGGGATTTCTATGACCATCCTATCTCGTTGTACGGAACGATGAGACCTGAGCTGAGAACTCGACGTTGGGAACTCATTCATTTCCTTTTCGACATCGCCCTAATGACTGATGCCCTGCTGGAGTTTGGGGTCGGTCTTGACTCTTAACGTCGAGATCTCACAAAATGTTTTTTAAGCAAGCATCCCAGTTTGTGTCCTTTTGTAGATTGATGGTGGGAAAATGCCACTGTGGAGGATGTCACGAGGGCAGATGGTTTAGAAAACCTATGCTGTTTAAGCCACTTCTAACTTACTAGCATCAAAAATGCTGATCGAAGGGCTAGACGTGAGTAGCCTGATTGGCAGCACATTG
>NW_020171022.1:0-1476 GCF_000524195.1 Echinococcus granulosus | reverse complement strand
TTGTAATCCATTTTACACACACTACTTAAAATATTCTTCAAGGACCAATTTCACCCTGACAATTCAACCAACATGTCTGGGAGGCTCAAATATAGCCCACAGGGTGACGGGTGGCTCGGCTATATTGACAGCTAAACGGCAAGTCGTTTCATTCATTACCATAACCAAGTCATGTTGGCGCAAGATTTCACATCGACTTGTGCTTCATGATAGGCGCACAGGGAGGAACTACAGAGAGCAGGCAGGGAAAACCAACGAGCATACGCAAACAAAACGACACCTGCAAATTAAGACGTAAGAAAAGAAGTACAGCAGTAAAACCATCATTTTAAAAGCATTACGAGCTCTGCGAGACAGTGATCGTGAATAATGAACACAAATTTTTTAACGAGGAAACAGATTACTCACAAAAGTCGACCCGGACTCACGCTCGCTACCTGTGGAGGCGAAGAGCGAAATCATGCCACAGCAAAGATTTGCATTCAATGGAACACAAAGCCGATATCATCCTCTTCTCGATCTCGGCCTTAAAACGGTGTGCCATTTCCACGCCACCTCTTCAAAAGGATATTTATATTTGCGATAACCGCAAGTCATTTAGACGAAGCTAATTCCTTCACTGAAACAACGAATCGTTGCTGAGTTTAAGTTTTAATGATAGGTTTAGCACGTGAGCATAGAAACCTGTCAATACTTTGCAAGTGTGCATCATTTTAAATAACTTCAGCCTCAAAATCGGCTCCAAGCGGGAGATCTGAGTCAAAGGGAAGTAGGCATTCGAGATGGGGGGCAGCATCAACATCATTTACATCAACAGCGATCTTACACTACTGACACTCCCTATACGTTATATTATTCAGGAATAATCAAGGTGGATAACGAAGAAATCAGAATATAAAAAATACGAATTTTACAAGCAAAAGTGTCTCGAGACTCCTTCCAGGCTTGAGCAGACCTTTGACCAAGTTAGAGCACACTTTTCAGTATGTTTTACAAAGAAGAAAAATGTATTGCCACCAAGTTCACACATATTTTCAAAAGCCATCTCGCGAGAAGAAAACGAAACGATAAGACAGTACAACATCGATTCCCCATCAAAAGACCGTCCAAACGATGATGCAGAGCAAGATGACGTGGGAAAAGTAGTCAGTGTCATCCGAAGTGCACAATCTAATCGTCATGCTTGATACATATTTCTTTCTACAATTAAATATTCTATTATAGTAACCTAACAAAATTCAAAGTAACCCAGAAGTTGCTCAAAGTCCAGTAGGTTTCATTAAGAAGAAAAATGCATTAAAATCACATTCTCAAGATGGGGCCCACGATGAAGGGAGAAGTATAGACCTGCCAGCTGCGTCCTTTGGTCAACTGTCTTAGTAAAAGTACTCAACGGCTCTGCAAACAAACGCACGCGCCGTTTCCTCTTGCATGTCTTCATAACAAGGAGAGAATCACCGTGCTCTCTATTTCAAG
>NW_020171023.1:0-1471 GCF_000524195.1 Echinococcus granulosus | reverse complement strand
AATTTATCACCGGCTAAATGCAACATTGCAGCAGCTGACCTCCAGGGGTACAGAGCAATGGGATCTGGGAGCTCTCAGAGCATTCTGTGCTCAAATCGGAGAATAAATCAGCCAAGGATAATATCGTGATGTGCCACAAAACGCGTATTACTGGTAAAGGCGTAATATAAACCAATTTGCACAATTTTTTTCAAAATTTCTGCCCTATTTATGACTACTAAATATCGCGAAGATGGGAGGGGCTATAGTAAAGCAATCGCTCCACCAAATTTTAAGAAGAAAAAGCAAGGGCGGATTCCCAGCCGGCGATAAGGGCAACTTTGAGCTGCTAATACATGGGATGATAAATTATACACAAAATTAAAAGAAACGTCAACATGCAACGCTACATTAAAAGCAACAAGCTTTAAAAAATAGATTTTCGTTGACTGGTCTGCACTGAGAACGCAATATAACTAAATGTAGGGTGAATTGTCCATTCTTGGGTGGATAGGTGGTTGTCTGATCGCATGCATTCACTTCTGCTTTTGAGTGCTTTTTGACAGCAAGTATAATAACATTCCAAAAGTGGCCTCTGCTGCTTTCGTTGACAAATAAAGCTAAAATTCTCCTAATGTTATAGTTATCCCACATCATTTGTAGTTTGGTAGATTCCCGAGCCACCCTTTAAATGAATAGGTAATGGGTGAAAAACAATACTAATTAAATCTACCTCTTGGTTTATGCTCTTGCCACAGATACAGCATTTTTCTTATCTTGAATAAAAGTAAATTGGAAGTTCTATTAATTGACATAACTTATTATACTGATCCTGACCCTAGGGGTGAATGTCTAATCTGAGGATCAGTAGTCCAGGAAAGAAGAAAGATCTTACCGTCAAAGCTAGTCATTTAGCAGCAAGTGATTTCGCGTCGTTAGAAAAGATAAACACACGACTATTTACAAGGACGGGGGCAACTTCAATGAACCTTTCATCGTCTAAACAGAGTTTCACTCAAACACGTTATGGAAGCCTCATGGAGTTTGATCCAAAAATCCAGCTTATGGAAGGTAAATTCACTGATAGCTACAATAGTCGGCGTAAGTTAATTAGTATTGCCTTGAAGCGGCAACTTGTAAGAAATAGTGAGTGGATCGGAAAAGGAAAAACTTACATTACAGATGGCGGAAGTAGGCGCACTTTGGTGTACGAGGACCATCACTTTATGCAGCCTGACCCAGAACTGTTGGACCTCGGTGCAATGGACGAATTAGTGGAAGGTGGCGACCTTGAGATGTCAGATTTTGAGACTCCCAGCTCAATGGGTAGTGTAAGCGCTCTGCATTTTAGCACGAGTAATAGTGGCCTAACTGACTTCGACATGCTTTTTGACGATGGGAGTCGAAGATACCTTGACTGCGAAAAGGAAACCAAATCAATGAAGCAAAAGTGATGCACAATTAAAAAAAATAGCTGTCTGCGAATTCTTAG
>NW_020171024.1:0-1467 GCF_000524195.1 Echinococcus granulosus | reverse complement strand
CCAGTGTAAAAACAGTAAAAAACACGATTTATGCTGCTAAAGCTGACATGTTCTTGAAAGTAACTGCGGTGGACCGGGAGAAGTGGTCATATTTCGTAGGTTGCCTTGAGATGTGAAGTCCAAGTAACCACACATCCGAGTGAAAGTAAACGAAATTAATTGAAGCTCAGCCACTACCCAACATAAATCTTACTCAGCAAAATGCACGTTAAGTACTTTACAATTTACGCCAACTTCTCATAAGTTCCTGCCTCAATCCCGCTATCTTCGTTTTACTTGATGAAATTGCAATGATGGCTGTCCCTCAGTACTAATTGAGCTCCTGTTTTCTACCCCATTGTTTAGTTCGAAACACTGCCGTATACCACAGCCAAACATTGTAGTGTTTAATAGTACTTTATGAGTTTAGACTTTCTGTTTTATTGTGAATATGAAAGCAGTCAAGTTTGAAAGTGGATACACAGCCCTCATTTTAAATATCAATTGCTTTTCCATTAGTTAGGTAGTTAATAAAACCATAATCATCATTTAGTACTGTGACAATACAAATCGTATGAACTCGTTATCAAGATTCGCAAGAAGCTACACATTGACAGGTCACAACATACATACTGAAAGCCAAAAGGAACTATTATAGGGTAGCAGCTTTATCGATGTTAGCTAGAGGCACTAAATGAGAAAATGCCGTTAAAATGTTCGGGATTAAAGGGGCAAGGAGTTTTATAAAGGTCGCTCCCTACACCATACTAACAAACAATTCAATGTGCCAATTCTAAAAAAATCTAGAATACATATGCTGGTCTATTCATCAGTCAACATTGATGAGAATCACACTTTTACATATTCCTGTAAGAGGTAATGTGTAAACATTCGGCTGAGGAGTTGAGGAATTACCATCATTATCGTACACGATGGCTAGAAGACCATAGGAAGGAGTAGGTGGCTTTGATGATGCATCAAATACTTTTATCATTTTTACGTATGTTGGTTTTTCTAATTTTTAATGAGTTCTTTGTCTTTCACATACTTTTTTTTGGATGTGCGGAAAGCTCTGTCTGATACGTTAAATTTGCCACGGCACTAATCATATTAGGGTATCACTGTCTATCTCGAGTGTGCTTGCTTGGCTTTACTGTGTATTGCAGACCTGATATAATACTTGCTTATGCACTTTTGAATGCGTTGAAGTGTTTAAATTTATATCACTAGAAAGGCGATTCCAACACCAGTCACATCTAACATTGAGTGACTTCGATGGCAGCTAGTGCATCACCAGCTCAATTAATCAATGCATTACTTAGGAAATAAATGCACGATTAAATAAATTACTTGCTGAATATTTTCAGGTACCCGAAAAGGTAGCACCAATTGGACTTGGATGTGTTTGGAATCTGCCTTTCTCCATTTCCACTTCGCATGAGTTGTTCAAAACTGATGAAATTTGGTTGATTGCAAATGCAAGCATGT
>NW_020171025.1:0-1466 GCF_000524195.1 Echinococcus granulosus | reverse complement strand
GCATCTCTTTAGTGCTGCGTAAGCCCCAGCTGCTCCTACGAGGAGGAGACTCCATTACACCCTTCAATAATGTCTCATTCACTAACCGAGAAAGTTGATCACTTGCATTATAATGAGTAAGAAGCAGTATGCATTCATAGTTCCTCCTCACTATTTCAGTTAAACGCGGATTGATGGCCTTCATTCGCTCCTCTCTGGATGGAGCCAACAACACCCGGTGCTTCAACTACGTTATCAATGAATCACGATGGAAGGGATCAGGTTGTCGATTAATGATGCTTCGTGAGTCCACTTGTTCCCTTTTCCTCTTAAACTGAAAACTGCCCCAAAAAATGCTAAAAGCTATCACAGGTCTTTCTGATCCAAACCCATTCCTTTTCCTGTCTGTGTGGTGCACTTGCTATGTAGCCTAGGAATGAGGTATTTAACAGTTCGAAGGGCTCAATTAATGAATAGATAGATTGTTACCAAGGCTCTTTTGGGAAGAACTTGTAAAGCGTAATTCGAATGTCATTTTGTGGAAGAAGAAGGGGAAGAAGGAGAAGATGAAAAAGTGGAAGTGTCTGGCAATTAAACAGCACGGAAAAGAAATGTCAAAGCACCAGTTGCTATTAGTCAATCCATTCAATGGCGTTGTCTGCACGACAATTACCCGCCTCTCTTCACACACCTCCAGCACCGACAGATGGGGAAAATTGTATTAATTAATTGACCTTGGTCACCATAGAGGGCGGGTATTTCGGAGCCTCTCGAAGCCTCCGCTTAAAGTCGTGCTCACCCAAGGTGGTGGTGGAGAAGATACTGTCTACCACGGGATGGGTGGGGTGGAAGACCACTACGATGGCCCGAACACCATGTAGTGCAGAGCAGGGAGGAAGCATACCCTTTCCATTGTCAGAATTTTCCTGTTTGCACATTGTGGGATACACAAACAGACAAAACATCACAGGTGGTTTTTTATTACGGCATGGTTCCCCTCTCTGAAATATTTGGGATGGCTAGAACTAGTCAGACTATTAAAAGATCTTAAATTTGCACAAGTCACGTACACATCTCAGGCTAGTGCCAAACTCACACATAGGAAGATGCTTCACTAGATCTAGAGGTAGGAGAGAGAGAGGGATGGAGGGCAAGCGATGCTACCCGTCTCCCATCAGTGACCCAGTTGGTCGCTTGATGCAGCGTAACCACACATTCGTCACTTTGCGCGCAGACTCACGACACTGGCTTCTCTTTTACCACTCGTCCGTGAGAAAACACAGAACAAATACTCTTTAAGAAGAAAGTAGCTCAGAAGTCATCACTTTTGAAACGTCATTCTAATTTCACTACAAATGAAGCAATAATTCCTTGAGCATACTTATTAGGGTAAATCTTAATGCCTATTTTTAATGCTGACTATCACTGAGGAACACTTAAAAGGCCCTTTTGGGAACTACAATCTGTGACTGCGTTAAAATGATGCA
>NW_020171026.1:0-1463 GCF_000524195.1 Echinococcus granulosus | reverse complement strand
GGACATCAGAGGGTTACCATTCCATCATTTGACTTGACTTAGATCCAAGTAATAGACACCCACGCAAATGGTATTCAAGACGAGTCAAACAATAGACAAACAATAAAACCGAGATCGTCACTTTTCCAAAGTGCCTTACATAAAAGTTCCCTTACCTCACAGGAGGTCGAGTGAATATATCAGCAGTGACGACTGTTGTAAAATGAATGATTCGGAGGCAACAGATGGCAGGTTGAAGCAGAGGCGACAGTTATCATTCATCTTAATAAGAGATATTCACCCAGGCCAGAATCCCCAAAAGCAAATGAGCGGGTGTAGTTAACATTCACCGTAATCAACACAAATCCATGTGATGGACTCAGCTACCACAAGGTAATCAGGTCAAATTACGCTGATAACACAGCAGCGGTTAGGTAAGGCAAGAATAATTGGCACGGATTTTGTGGATGAAGTAAACGAAACTCCACACATTTGTTTCCATGATCTATACAACCAAGAGCTTATCCAACATGACTTTGTGTGAATATAGGAATAACGCCAACGTTATGGAGATTCTGTAAGGAAGGAGTTACTAGCACTAACATTTTACCGACTGATAGGAAACGACTTCGAGATTCATCAAAACCTCTAGGAGTATTATCACACATGGAGCAAACACGTGGATTATCAAGATCAAAGAGGGCAATGGACCATCACAACCCTTACACTGCCGACCAGAAATATTTTGCATCCATGCTAAGCTCTAAACTAGGTGCTTCCAACTAACCGAAATTAAAAGAACACATGCCACGCATGTTTGAGGGGCCAAAATAAATTGTTTTGGAGGTAAAAGGTTGAAGAAAGGTGCTAACGTCCCTTTTTGATTTCGTGCTAAGCCTACATTTCTTTGCCGAAGATGGAGGGCATACAAAGTCAAGTTTGACAATTTCTCAATGCAGCATTTTGCATGAATACTGCAAACAAACTTCTGCAGTCAAACACACTGAAAACAGTCGGATTCCGCTCCTAAATGATGCTGGAAAAGCAATCTATGCATCAACTCAGTGTTGCTGCAGCATTCACATACCTTACGCTGTTCGAGAAATAACCTAATCATCGGTCCCGCACAGAACGTTATGGAAATTGACTAACTGGTCGGATACAGACCACCTTTCTGAGTTTTGTGAACTGGACATTTATGGATAAATTTAACGTGTTTCATGGATTTCATGAACTAACAAAACAGAACAACGACTGCATATCATTAAAAGGTTGTGTGCTTGACTTCCTACTCCCAGTGTCATATGTGGCACGGGTCCTAAATTAGCATATCGCAAATGACCGCGCCAAGTTGTTGCACCAAAAGACAAGCAATTTCAAAATCAGTAAAAGGTGGTGTAGCTCGACCATGCACCGGGGGGAGCAGCACTTTCAGTTCTCTTCAGCAAGGATTGAGTTGGTTAAAAAATCTAACCAGGACTATA
>NW_020171027.1:0-1454 GCF_000524195.1 Echinococcus granulosus | reverse complement strand
CGGCCTGTGGTTGCCGTCACACCGTCCAGGTTGTGCTACGTCGGGCCGGGTTAGTACAGCTGCTGGTGACGGATGCGGAATGCTCGGGGTTGCTGGCTCACTTTTACACATCCCATGCCCATACACTTCATTTCACTTACCTCCTCTGCCCTCTTTTCGCCTCTTTTCTCTCATGTGATATTCACTTTCAAATACTTCTCGGCAATTTCCTTTAATTTCGCTACCAAATCTCGATCTTTCTGCTTTTCCTACACATTTATTCTATGTCACTACGTTTGGACCAAATTCTATTTTTCTCTTCATTTTGGGGCTCTTAATCAAGAACTGTGTTTTACTTTTACTGGCACAGGGACAGCCAATCATTTGCGCATGAATTTGTAAGGCTGACTTTTGCATCTCTCTATATGCCTTCACGAATAGCCATTAGTTCAATGTGAGTGCTGTGCACTGGCTTACCAGTGCCTTAAGGGTAAACGGGATCTGATCACAGGAGAGATTACAATATCCTACTTTTTCTAATATACTCGGCACTCCAGACATGGAGTGAAATTTGTCCTTGACAAATGTGCCAAATTTCTAGGCACCATCCGAATTGACTTTACACATACGGTGTACTAGGCACTTCATCTCCTTCACATAGCATTAATTCACTTCATTGATGAAGTGATAGAAGGGAGCATTTAGTCACCAAGGATGAAAACAAAGAAATGAATCTGTATGAAGGGTGGATCATCACTGTGACGTATGATTAGTGCTTCTTCTCCAACACCAGATCAAGAAGATCCACCAATTCGACACTGGATCTTACCAGCGTGTGATACCATCGACGCGATTTACATAGATGCGCCTTCGCTTTGACAACCTCATCGCCATCAGTGAATGAAACAGCTACCTCCATGTAATGCAGCAACTTCTCCTGTTCGATTACCATTATATTCGCCATGTCGTTAGCAGATCAGCGCCAAAATTCAGAGACGATATCTTCGACTACCCAATACTTCTTGATGCCTCTGAGCTGCATAACACTTGAGCATTACAGATCCATCTGCTGCATGTATTAGGCCCGCCAGTGGTGAGGGAGAGTGCTAAGCACCCCGATTTCTTGATATACCACGACTTTTAGAAGCACCAATTAGGTGGACTTTGCAAAGAGCTTCCTCGAGAGACACCCCGATGCACCGATATCAAAGCTGCCTAGAGGGCCTTCTCAGTGGCTGGGTGAAGAGTCTGTGCCTTCTAAACTCCGCCCATTTGAAGTCACTTGAGCAGCCACCTGAGATGTGAAGAGGGCATCAAATAGGGAATCCCTTTTAAACATTCTTTTCTCTTTGGTGAATTTGTCACTGTGACTTATTGTGCAGAAGCTCAGATGTGTCTCACATAACAGAGCCAACTATTCTCTATCTAGCAAACCTTTTGCAAATGCCTTTAACCCTTAATGGAAATCTTTCTAT
>NW_020171028.1:0-1450 GCF_000524195.1 Echinococcus granulosus | reverse complement strand
GCCTTCTACATATATATATAGTTACCTACCTATGTAAATGACAGAATCAGTGTAGATGTATTTTTACCTAGGGTTGTATCAACTTTAAAAATGGTGTATTTATTTATTCAACCTGTGTTGGAGGATGGTCTTGGCGTGGGGGGATTCAACTGATTTGGTAGTGTTAGACTGAGCTAAGGAGCATGCAATTTATTGCATGCAAGTTGCTCAGTCAGTGACTGCTACTACTAGTGTATCCACAGCAATGTGACACAGACCTCAAACTCGAAGTCTTTACTGTCAGCATTGCTATTGCTTTCAGCGTACCGCGACATGCTGTAATTGATCCTGACTTTGCAGCAAGTATTGCCAATCAGAGAAAGATTGATAAGGCGAGCAAACACTGAAGTGTTCTAAGACATTAGGTAAATGCTTGCAAAGATAAACTGACATAATGAACATAAATGAATTTCTTTTTCTACCCGCTGCAGGTCAGCTTACCCGGGTATAAGAAGAAGATCAGGATAAAATAATGCACACCTCCTAGCCTGTTGCAGCCTAATATATTTATTAAAAAATCAGCACCTTATGCAAACGTTGATCTTTTCATATCGTGACATGTGCGTTGGTGAGTGGAAGTAAATACGTCACTAGTTTATTGCAGGAACCACCACTTAAAAGTTGTATTTTCCTCTCAAATTCAGACCTTAACTTTGCCATAAAAGATGCGCATTTAGATGCTACTCCCAGCCTGCTATGTTTACTGGGTCTCACAATGTTTACGCCAATGTCATCATTAACCAGCTTATGTTCCGTTGAGATGGAAGCAGAGCTTTCTCCTTTACCCTTATATTTTTATTGTTCATGAACCTCGGGAAGGACAAAGAATTGTGATGATCACCATCTTCAGTGGATGGTCAAGCGACCCAATGGAGTCCACATGCTAAATTAAATAGGTCTCCTTTTAAACCGCTGCGATTTATTCCTTTACGTGGGCTGCAAACAGATGAGCTTTACATGCTTCTTCGTCATTGCGGCCACCGCATGTGCATTTAAGTGTGAAGAAGTTGATTTCGCGTGGTCTCAATTTAGCATCTCAACCGTCGATGCTACGCTATCTACATGCTCTCACCTTCGCATAAGTACATCATGACAAGTTGTCGTTCCTATATTAATGACAAGTGTGCAGAGTTGGCCAAAGTAACTACGGCACAGTCTTTGCAGTGAGTGGTTTGAAATCAAGTTTTTAGAAGTTTGATTGATTTCAAACCCAGAAGTGAAATTCAGAAAGACATGGGCTTCATTTTCTAAAATAGGCTGTAAAAATTGGCACGAGTTAACCAAATGGGTACAATAAGGATCTTTTGAAGCAAGCATGTGTAATGTTTTACATTATGACGCTATGAATGGGTCACGTAGCATATTTTATGTCCCTTTCCAGCCTCTGTAGGATTTCTTTACTGTACTGAAA
>NW_020171029.1:0-1449 GCF_000524195.1 Echinococcus granulosus | reverse complement strand
GTTGTGCACTTTTCTCGTTAACCCCCTCTCTAGGAAAAGAGATTTTATTGCGTCAAAAAGTGCTATAACTTTGAAGCGCTGAGTAATCGTAGGCTTATTAGTACATACAGGTTTTTTTAGAATTCCTCACCAGCTGTTCAAAGTGAGTGAGGGAATATGTTAGACGCCTTGATTAAGATAATTGCTCTAAATGAGTCACTCACCAGAGCATTTTAAGAGGCAGTGTTTGGCATTTTTCTCCTTGGCTCTGTCTTTAAATCCATATTCGCATGCGACCCGACTTCCTGCTCTTCCTCAACCGCGTCGCTTACCTCATCCACCTCCACCTAATCTGCCGCGGGACCGATGGCTAATAGTTTCACTGACAACAGTGAAGACTGATTGGGGATGCCGATGTGACAGTTGTGTACTCCAGCTGGGATGATGACAGCTGTCAGCGCTTTACCTGCGTATCAATATCTAAGCACAGACTCCCACCCACGTTAAGAAGTACAAGGAGGAGTTATAGAGTAAGTAGTCAAATGGGCTTGGATAATGAAGATCGTCTGACCCAATGCAAAGGTCCTTAAAATGATTCGGTAATGTACTAATTTAAAAGTAAAGTTATTTATTAGCTAATTTAGGATATTTTAATTCTACTAAGGTATTCTAGTCACTGATTATGGTAGTATATTTTGCCCATAAATTTTGTGGAATGCTGTCTTTGCACAATGCTTAAAGTAAAACAAATTTGTAATAAGCTTCAAAAAACAAATAACAATCAAATTATACAAATGAAATAAGTTCATAAGAAAAATGCGCACATTTTTACTATATATTAACCAAAGTGCACATTTGACGCCTTTATTTTACCTACGGAATGACACATCAAAACACTTCAATTGTCACAACCGCAGCTACTTTAAATTTGCTAAACTTAAATATGAAAAGTCAACAATTTTGGATAAATTGGTTTAATATTCTATTCATGCGCATTTGCGTTGGTGACATGAGGGTATGCATTTCCGACTCCACCACGAGTTGAAATTTTTCCTCTTCTCAGTCGCACCTCCTAATGCTGACTGCAATGCTCTTTGCACAATTCGTTTTATATTTCCGGTTGGCAATGACTTTCTTGTGGCGTCGGAGATTTGGCAAAATATTTTTGGTTCAAACCTCCTTCAGTTGTTCCACGATATTCCGCAATACGAAACCAAGATCTAAAATTGGACAAGGACGTCGTTTTAGGGCTAAAATTTTCTCAAATCAGACTAAATTGAACAGAATTATTTAGCAGACTGGTTTTTCCGTCTAGGCTATATTCAGGCTGGTAAATCTTGCACTGGAAAAGCCGCGAGTAATGCATAGAGGTAATAGGGGAATATGAATAAGCAGAAAGCACCAGTGAGCAGCAAAATCTTGGCTTTGTCCAGCGCCAGGTTTGACAAATATCTCTCTATTTGGCAGGGC
>NW_020171030.1:0-1441 GCF_000524195.1 Echinococcus granulosus | reverse complement strand
TTCTACCCTTACAGTATGTTTCGAACCTCTATTGACATACTGCGACCCACCCACAGACTTGTAAGACACTCCTTCTGCAAATCAGGACATCATCGCAGTTTCGATCCATCGTATAGCGGATTGGAAGTTTTTTTGTAGGATAAAATACTTTAGGTGATTCATAAACTCTGAGCGGTTTTTGATTTGGTCATTTATGTTCTGGTCATTCGACGAGCAGCACTAAACATGACCAATATGCTTGACAAATTATGAAGTCCTTCTCCTATTAGAGGTGATAGTCTAATCTCAATTCCTTCCCCCTCTTCCTTCCTACCTTCCATGCTCATCGCCTTAATGCGGCAGTCTAACTTCTAGACGGTCATCAGTAAAAAACAATTCTTGGATTCCTAAGCACGATGCTCATACTGTAGCAAATACCTTTACGCGGGATTATATCCCATTAAGTCCTGTATTTCCCATCAAACATCTTAGCCATGCTGCTTCATGGAAACTGAGCCCCAATCCGATTTGTAGGTCTTGTGGCATCTCCAAGACAAAATCGAAAGCTACACAGATGCAGCTGTGGTAGAGTGAATGAGAAGAAGAATCTATTTAAATTTGAGTTTTAAACAACTGAAGTTCACCTGCCTAGTCTCCCTCATGACCAAAATGTGCGGCATATGCTTAATAGAAAAGACAACAACCCAATCAGCATTGTTGGTGAAGGTCGTGTTGAGGCGGGTGTTTACCTAAACAAGTTGATTGTGTGACAAGCACTGCAACAAATCAGCGATCGCAGTAGGCCAGTGAGAAGGGTCTATATAAGGTGCTTACTGCGGAGCTATGCCACTAACACTCAGTGCTTGCTTCTTTCGCCAATGCGTCGACTTCACTCTGTGAGGAACGAAAGATGTGGATTAGAGAACAAGGAAACTAGGTCACTGTGGTATGCCTTCCATGTTTACAAATTACCTCCATCGGTAGGCTAGATGCCAGCAAGAATATCACCACAATGCCTGACTTGAAATCCTGAATTTGACATGGTTTACTTATTTATCCCTAGACTAGACTAATAAAGAAGGCAAATTTCTTTGCATTATCTGTACGGCAAGCACTTTTTGGATATTCTCGGTTCCAGATAAACTCATAACTGTACATTTTGCCAAATAAGGAAAGATCCATTCTTCCCACTCATTTATTCCAAATACGCTCTTCACAATAATCGTTTCTCAATGTCACACTGGAAACGTAGACTTGACATTGAGGTGAGAAGCCTTTTTGCAGAAAAAGTCACGTGGCCATGTCAATTTCGCTTTTTCCAGCGGCCGCAAATACAAGCGGATTTGGTTGGTGTGTGCGTGCGTGTTTGTGACTGTCCTTCTCATCCACGGAATTAACATGAGTAGCAGGAAGTCGCGACTTCAGGTACCCAAACATATTTTGGTAAGCGCTTTGCGTCTTT
>NW_020171031.1:0-1439 GCF_000524195.1 Echinococcus granulosus | reverse complement strand
CACGCTCCCGTCAAACAAAACAGCAGGTGACCTTCAAGAATCAAAAGGAAAACTCATCTCGTTAAAATTAGACGGCTAAACTGTGCGCCACCATTAAAACTAACTAATGCACGTAGATTCTGTCCCACCTCCTTCTTCAATTTGTAGGCTTAAATGGCTCTAAATTCTAAAAACACAAATATGCCTTTTAGTTATGCCTTCAATAATTACTGGGATAATTGAATTTGGACATAAAATGCAAAAATCCAGGTGTAAACTTTTAGAAGTCAATCGAAATTCTGTGCAGCTAGGTAGAACATCTTTCGAGGCAGCAGATGGTTCTAGAGTTAACACTGCTCCGATGAAAAGAGGAGAAAATGAGGAATGAATTATTTGTGCCCATTTCCTCCAACGCAAACACAAAACGGAGTGAGTGCTATCCACTCTCTCCCCACCGCCACACGCCCTCCCCACCGTCTCAATTTTATTACCACGTTTGGCGTCGTTCGCCTTGCAAACACAATAAGTCTGATGCAAATAAACATATACCTTGACAACATAAACTCCTCATTTAAATGGTCTTTACTACCGCCGACGGAGATTGTTGCATCTACTCACGACTCCTTAGCCAGAAGTTTTAACCACCTGCTTACTAGCGTGCAGGTGGGCTGGCAGAAGTGATCCTCCTCTCGACACACACCTCCCCCTCTTGCATTGGCGAATAAGTCTTCGGTCTTATTCGGTTAGTTCTAATCATCCATGCCAAAGAAAAATGTGTCGAGCAAGCTAGTATTCTACCCAAAGTTGTAAACACTCAAAGCAGTGGGGTATAGCATGCACCCACAAGCGTACAGATGGAGTGAGACGTCAAAAGCATGAACCAAAGACTATGTGGAACAGAGTGCATCAGAATCGCTCTCCTCTTCCTAGGGAATAAAAATCGCCTACGACTTTGCTGTTTGTAGTGGGTGAGTTTTTCATGAAAGAAAATCAAGAAATCAGTGGTTACGTTGAACAGCTAGATTGCAAACAACCAGCAAGAGTCAACATTGTTACCATGAGATCTTTTGGGCATGTACATTACAGCGGAAGAGCAAATAGTACTTTGATTTTGATTTGTTTTACTCTTTAACTTGAAGGTTCTATTTGAAAGGCTTTTGTCCTCCAACAGCAATCTACTCTACCCGACATTTGTGTCGATTAGTAAGCTTTGTTTCCATTTTGACTACCATTCTCTTGCACATCCTTGAGGGGTTTAGTCACCTGAAGCAGGTGCCTAAATTGCCCGGCAATCGACCGCATCTCTTTAGGTGCTGCGTGACGCCCCAGCCACTCCTATGAGGAGCGGACTCCATTACCACCCCTTCAATATTGTCTCATTCGCTAACCGAGAAAGTTGGTCACTTGTACTAGTATGAGTAAGAAGCAGTATATAATCTTAGTTTCTCCTCACTGTTTCA
>NW_020171032.1:0-1436 GCF_000524195.1 Echinococcus granulosus | reverse complement strand
CTTTAGCTGACTTACATGTCAGTACTTAGTGTGTGGATATGCTCATGTATTCGTGCATGATGTCGTTCCTTTACATGTGACATCCGGTTCAACCAACCATCTCACTCACTGTCGTCCCATCGTTAGTCAAATCAGGTCAGTTACGATGGTAAGAGCAGCATCCTTACGCCATTCATGTCATTCAGGTCATTGTGTCAAATTGTTTGTCCTAATTTTGTAAACCAATGTCCTAGCTTCAAATTTATCATGTTCATCTACCAAGGAAGTGTAGATGCCAAATTTTTGCTTATGTACACTTTCAACCAGCCACTAGGCTTTGATTCATCATTACGAAGCAGGTGGTGCCATCGAGGTATAGGCGTGGTCTGGAGACCCGTTTGAAGTCCTCTCGACGCCTGCAACGGCTTCCCAATCACTCAATTCATTGTCCAGCACTTTCACATGTGAAACTGTGTCTGCGATGGTGACTGGGGCAAAGGTGGAGGTCAGGCTCCAGCAAACGTCAAGTCGTGAGTTAAGGCGACAGCTAAGGATCACTGTCTCTGCATTGCCTGTTGAATGCTTGGATCGAAATCCAGTCTACCGCATGGCCCAATCACTGGTATCGTCATCAACAAACAGCATGGGAGAAGTGACACATTCTATCTGTGTGGCATCGTCCCGAGACAACAAATTACACATTGGCTTAGAAGATGGAATCTTCGTTTGGAATGGCATGGCAACTACCGCGTCCCACCAAAGACCACTTCGTACCCGACTACTCGGCCATGTAGTTGTGGTTTCTACTCAAAAATGAAAAATGTTAGTTTCTCCTTGTGCGTGTGCGTCTGTCTAACATTGTGGGAAGGGTGGGCGCAATTATTTAATGATGATGTCCTTTATGCCCTCAATGCTTGAAGACCACTTACATGGACTCAAGTATCGCTAGCAATTCGCTGTGAATGAGGAAGAAATAAACAATTAAAATTCAAGCTAACCTGTGTTGGTTCCTACTTTAACCCCAGACTGGTCCTATTCTGTCTACCCCCAATCCAGTGGCTTACACCAATTCCGTTTGTTTATGGGATCTACAGTCCTCCACTACCACCACAACTATAACAACAATTGTCATCACTACTGCCATAGGGTATTGGCTAGGGCAATTAATCTTTCTCCAACTTTCATGAAAATGGAAAAGCTGCTTGTGTACGCCATTTATGACAAAGCGAATGGCAGTTCAGGCATGCAGTTGATAATGAGGAGAAGCGAAGAGTAAACACCTCCGCCCAGTAGCTACTGCACCTGCTTCTACTTAAATAATACCACTGACATTGCCAGATTGCAGTCGGATGAATAGGCATACAACTAAAAGGTTCTACTGATTCATTTATGCATGTGGGTCAGTGGCACTTTGTGAGGGCAAAGCGTGTCGACACAGTCGGGTTGGTGATATTGAC
>NW_020171033.1:0-1433 GCF_000524195.1 Echinococcus granulosus | reverse complement strand
GACAGACGGCTCTTTTCCGCTGTCCACATAAGTACTTCCTGTTGGACATTCGGTAGTAATGTGAAATTCGCATGGAAAATTCGCAGGTCAGATGTTTTATTTTTCACCAAGTCATCTACACAAATGAGAAATGAGCACTGGGTTATCGAATGCGCCCCAAACGACAGTAAAATGACCACTGACTTGAATGGAGAATGTGAGCTCAGTGGAGGATACGTGCTAAGTAAATATGGATGTATATAGCCTATTCATGCCGTAAATTAGCTAAAAATATCCTCAAGTAAAATAAGAATATACGCAATTGTTGTTAAAGACCAAATTGTTTTTACTCACTGCAAATGGTACTTCTATTGCGGTGAACTTTCACTCCCTCCCACTCGCAGATCGTCACTTCATTCCGTTCTAGTAAAACCTGTTGACGACATGCATGGGCGTATGAGGTGGCAAAATATCTGTTGAAATGGGCACTTTGTAAAATTTATAGCACAGCTAGACCTTGTATGGCTTATTTGAATGAGGCTAAAACAACTTAGATGAAAGGCTCAAATGCCAGAGGTCGGGGGAACGACTCACCACGCCGTCGCTTTCTGCTCCGCCAACTGCAAAATCAACTGAGAAGGACTGCTGGTCTTTGACAAATCGTGACAGCGGGAACGACGTCCTCAGGTCAACTTCATCTGCTCTCAAGAACACCACGACATAAGGAAGTTGAAGCGGGATTAGTCATTTAAGAAGAATCACTTTGATACCTGGTGAAGGTTGTGAGAAGTTGCAGTATGGCACAAAAAGCGTTGTTACAACGGAGATGGATCTATTGAAAGTCAAAGACGTCCATAATACTTTTTGCATGTTCACGTCGTTTAGGGTGATGCTAGCAGTGCCTAAAATCAGTAATAGGCAAGTTAAGGGAAGGAGAATGAAATTCCAATTATTGCATCCATTTGAATGGAGTCTGTGGGCTTTTCCTTCGTGCTGCTTCGTTTTCATTATAGATGCGGTTAATATCATTTGTCTTGCACCATCCAATTGTTTCATTGGCGTGACCACTTGACTTGGCAAATCAACACTGCCAAAAGGTGGACGAATGGATTGATTCAAGCCAAAAAATCTAATTTCCTCAAATTTACTTTGATGCTGTTGAAAGCAGCCAGGCGTGTTTGAGCTGACCAATTAAGTAGTCAAACAAGTCGCATGTGAATCCCATTGCTAAAATGAATTCAAGTTTCCGGTACACAATCTTCAGCGTTTCTAAATCAGCCAAATTCACATCATCGAGACGGGTAAAGAGGAATCGACATACCGTTGTAATCCTGACAAGGAGCTCCCCAAATTGTGTCATTGACTATGCAGGTGCCATTCTCAATCCAGAGCTGGCTCACTGATGATGTATTACGTACCACCGCAAGCTAAAGCCAAGGGATTCAGAAGCAAGC
>NW_020171034.1:0-1433 GCF_000524195.1 Echinococcus granulosus | reverse complement strand
GCAGGCTCACAAGGGTAAGGATTTGACCACTAGCAAGATTGCCATCAGCCGTCTGAGAGAGGCGTGTGAGAAGGCAAAGGGGATGTTGAGCTCGGCTGAGTCCACTAATGTAGGCATGGTATCGTTGTTTGAGGGCACTAATTTCAGTATAACCCTCACACGGGCCCTATTGGAGCAGCTGTGCATGGACCTCTTCAGTCAGACGATAGATGCTGTGAAGACGGCGTTGAGCGATGCGAAGATAGACAAGGCTAACATTCACGAAATATTGCTGGTGGGTGGATCGACGCATATTCCGAAGGTGTAGACAATGTTGCAGGGCTTCTTCAATGGTAGAAAATTGAAAAGGTCCATCAATCCGGACGAGGCAGTGGCGTATGGTGCGACGTTGCTTGCTGCCAACCTGGCTGGTGGTGTGTCGAATTCGATGCAGGATTTGATGTTGCTGGAAGTAACGCCACTGTCATTGGGACTGAAGGATGCAGATGGTATGGTGGGGATTGTAATAAAGCGAAACACGCCTATTCCGACGAAGCAGACATGCAATGCCTTAACAGCTGTGGATAATCAAACGAGTGTGTGGATCAGCGTTTATGAGGGTGAACGAGTGAAGGCGAGTGACAACCACTTTTTGGGCCACTTTCTCATACTGGGTTTTCCAGCAGCACAGTGTGATGAGATTAAGTTCGAAAATACATTTGAAATTGACGAAAATGGCATTCTTCATGTGTCGTCGGTGGAAACGTCGACAGGGAAGCAGAGAAGCATGACTATTGCCAACTACGAGGGTCGTCTGTCGGCGGAGGAGATAGAGCGAATGCTGGCTGAAGCGGAGAAGTTCAAGCATGTGGACGAGAAGGGGAGGAGTAGGGTGGCAGCGCTGAACGCGTTAGTGGACTGCATCTACAGCATGAAGAGGAACATGGAGAAGGAGGAGATAACGCAGAAGATATCTGAGGAGCACCGAAAAAATATACTTGCGAAGTGTGAGGAGACGATCAAGTGGACGGAAACCGAGAAACAAGCTACAAAGGAGGACTACGAAGAAATGCGTGAACAGTTTAAGGAAGCGTGCAGCTTAAAATAATTCATGATTATGGAGCCATGATTAGTTAATCACCTCCTTTTAGTCGACCTTGTCAGACGCGACTTTGCAAAGCTCTTGTACTTATTTTACCCTGATCGCAACCCCTCGTTCACTGTAAGTCGCTTTGTCTTTTGGCAACAACGTGCATCGGTGCTCATTAAGGCATTCGTCCACCCAATTCGACATTCATTTACTCACTTACATCCACCTCACCACACTGCTTCGTTCATTTATTCATTGGTTGGCAGTAGTGTGTGATGAATACGAAGAGCATATTAGCAATTACTTCACTGCATATTTTATATGTGGGAGCCATAGTCATTTCAGCAAGGGGTCTTGTCATAAG
>NW_020171035.1:0-1429 GCF_000524195.1 Echinococcus granulosus | reverse complement strand
CGTCTATTGCAGACATCATTACCTTAAGGCACTGCACTAACTCTCCATTATATACTTAAGAATTAGCCTTGTATTTAAGGATTAAAAGTAATCACATTTTACTTAGTGGAGTTGACGCATAAAGCATATTTTTTTGATAAAATGTACTTATTGGCTGTTTGGATAAAAAAACTAAATGGCTGTTATTAAAAATCATACTAGAAAATATTTGTGCAAGAATTTTGAACATTCAATATAATAGGTTCTTTCCTTTTTAGGGCGTTTTATTTTGCATAAATTCGTCAGGAATAGTACGTCCTGCTTCTCTAGCTTAAGGACGGCTCACTTGAATTTGCATGTGCATACCTGAATTGTTTGCAGCAGTGGTTCTTGACGGTTTTGCTCGTACTTGTTGCACGTGTTTATGGTAGGAGGAACTCTAGCTAACTTTTTCAGACCTTTGATTTGTTAGAAGTCGAATTAGAGCTCGTTCTACTCGTCTTAAATCAAGTTCTGACCTGTACGTAGCATGTCGTCATTTGAGTCAAGGCATGAATAGAGTGTCCTTGTTGTGTAATCTATTAGTAAATTGTACGTGCCTAACCGGTTTGACCTGTGAAATATGACTGGAAGTCTCTGTCCACTTTTTAGTCCTGTTCAGACACATTTGCGTCCGATCTTTTTTAGTTCACGTAGCAGAAAGTTATCTCTCGCGAATGCTGGCGTTGCAGTTGTTTAAACAGGTTTCAGGCTGGGGTCAGATCTTAGTATTTGCAAATTCTATTTAATGTACTTGTCCACACACTCTAATAAATAATCTTGAAGTGAAGAGAATGTAGCCTCAATTGGATTAAGCCTACTCATGCAGGTTGTGTTCTTCACCTTTGCACATTAATCTCAGCCTTGTTATGTTATTGGACGCTTTAAGTTTTGCGTTGCATAAAATTATCCTTGACGATCACCTGCAGTATAAATGGGATATTAGGGTAGTAAAAGCAAATACCTTGGGCGCTATTTGAGGGGTTGTTCTTCATTCGTAAATGTTGTCTGATAAACCTCACAGCATTGCTGGAATAGTAGCATTTGAATGTGACTTCAGTGGACTTTTCACATACCCTAGTAGCGTCATCAAAAATTTGTTTGTTTTCACCTCTTAAGCTTAATACACGAAGTACTAAGGGAGAAGTGTGAATGTCGATCCATTTGGAATCCCAACCACCTTTGCTACTGCAGTCGCAGCAAACTCTGCAATGGCAAAGGATGTCGTGGATGATCATAGTGAGTTTCCTCACTTTACAGTGATTTTCATCATTACACTGCTTCTTTTTCCATCAGAAAATGTTGTCCTGTAATTTAAACATTCATATCGTAGTGATATGTCGATTTGCGCTAAAGTTTCACACTTTCAAATATTTGAGTTAAGTTAAGCCGCGAATTTGCCTAATCACGT
>NW_020171036.1:0-1429 GCF_000524195.1 Echinococcus granulosus | reverse complement strand
CTACTTTCCACTGCATCCGCCTCTATGTCTTACACTTCTATTGCCAAGACCACCGCAAATGAGAAAGCAGCGAGTAAGTGTGGAGCTTCATCAAATTTCTGCTGCAATTTCATCATTATTTTTTCACAGTCACTCACTCACCTGGGACCAAAGACTATTACATGACTGTCCTTTCAAGTTCTCCTTTAGGATCATTAACTTATTCTTCCTTCTCTTTAAATCTTCTTTCTTCATCTCTTCATTTCTTTAGCTCCCACTCAGTCTCCGCCTCTGTCGCATGTTGCATTTGACATGTACGATCATTATTTACTGACCACTTAGATCCTGCTTTTGCACTCGTTATGCCATCTCTTCTTTGTTTCTCCTTCTCTTTTGCCTATCAATCTATTCATCCCTCCCTCTGACTCACTTTCTAGTTTTTAAATACACAGATCCCCCTACTGTGCTCATTTTACATTCGCGTTTATTCAGTACTGCCCACTCCTTCTGTCTCTGTCTACTTATCTGGTTCTGTAATTGTAACAACCCTGTACACGGTGCGTTAATTTATCTCTTGATGGTACCGCTGAGGGGCATGTGACAGTTATATCATTAATAAATTGCACTCACCCACATGGTTCTCATATACCTCGTCCTGCTCCTCTTCTTTCTCGTTGCCTATTCTTTTTTACCGCAATGCAATCCTACATCTCATTCACTCTTTTTAACACCATTTAATGATCGTTACTGTTAATTTTTGGCATTCATTTCCCAATGGCCAGGAATAAATCAAGAAATTGAAAAAGAAGTCCCTTGGGTTAATTAAACATCTAGTATTGGCTCCGTCAATACTTTTAAAGCCCCTTGCGCAGTCACTTCGATTGTGTTACCTCCATAAATTCGCTTTCCTAACTAACCTACTTCATTATCCTCAAATTACTCTGCTAGATACGCCGTTGATATAAACGCCATTAAGCGTTTCCATGCTTCCGATTAGCTAGCGCGAAGTGGCTAGTTAAAGTTGTCCGTTACAAAATCCATTTCTGGTGTTAACACCAATGAGCTTAAAAGGTTCGGTCGTTCAACGGTCTTCATGAAGTCGAGGCAAACGCAGAAATATAAGCTTCTATTTCTTTACACATTGATTAGACTTCAAATAAGCGTATGAACTTTTAGTAAACAAATAATGATCATATTGTCTAAAAGATCCAGAAATTGAGTAAAGTCGATAATAGATAGCGGGCTAGGTATGGCTAAAGCAAATGGAATTCAAAAGCATCAAAAAAAATGGTATATATGCGAATAGGTAAGAAAAATTTTTAAAAAAAATAGAAAAAAAGAGAAAAAATAATGGCAAAAAAGCTTGAAGAAAAGAAAGAAAAAAGAAAATGAGAGAGAGAAAAAGAAACAAGTGAAAAGAAGGAAAGAATAAGTGGCAGGTAGGGAAATG
>NW_020171037.1:0-1428 GCF_000524195.1 Echinococcus granulosus | reverse complement strand
GGCTAATCACAGGCCTGCCATCGGTATCGACATCATCTGCATCAACAGCGAATTCAAAAGCATCCGTTTTATCTTGTCTTGAATGGCACTGAGAATTTCCATTATTTTGCAATAAGAAGTTAGACATTGTTACAAAGATTATCTGGCAACTAGGTCAACAAATTTGGGTGGCAGTAAGGGATGAAATCCGGAGATATTGCAAATAATCTCGTAAGTTCAACGAGACAGAACTTGCCAAAGCATCATCTTGCAACTTTTATGTTTTGCAATGCAGTCGTGCACTACTGACTGAATAGCCAAGTACTTTATGAGCTGCAAATGTTAATGCAAAAAAGGCCTATAAGCATTACCAAAGGATTGATTTACCCATTTACAAACAAAGTACCCTGTTTGGAAATGTGTGCTTTAATTAAAAGAAATTGGGAGTTTCATCCCCTTGCCCTTGAATATGGGGAGATCAAATTTCCCAGCATACTTACACAAATTAAACGAAAGCACTAATTTGTCGGGCACCGGTGAAGCTGCCAACAGATTATTTGCTCACACGTCCATCCCCTCTATCAATTCCACTTTTACCACAATTGCAATGGACACACAAATTCGCTTGACTGTATCATCAAAATGATCACAAAGTTATTTTGTCAATGTACGATGAAGCACAACATTTATTGGATCGTATCCCTGTTGATCGTACCATAATACATGGGAGTGAATGGTGTCAATTACACAAAGACGTCTGTGCTCAAGATGACACAGTTGAGGAAAGTGCATTCAGTGAGTGAGCTGGATGTTGGGCTACAACGAATAAGGTGAGTGCCATGGAACATTGATACATCCATGCACCAATGGTGCACCAATAAACATGTTTTAAGAAACAATGCCAGTCTAGTAATAGACTACTAAAGTGATAAACATGATAATTTTCTTTCAGAAAGCAATTCTCTTTGCATCATCCAAATACGGTTGTGGATACCTGCAAGACGTATTTGAAATGATCAAGGCAGAGGCAGCCTTACTTGCCACTTGCTGAAGATCAAAGCAGTAGAATATGCTGGTTGCCAAGATTCCGTCGCATAACTCAGGAACCGTAAATATTAAGCGGACAGTCGCAGGAAGCTTCAATAAAACAGGAAAACCGATTAAAAGATTCCAACAGGTGCATTTAGGAAATGTGAGTTGATCGGCAGTCTAGACTATCACTGCGATCGCCGGTCCATCTGATGGGGCGCCTAGACAATGGCATATCAACTCAAAAAAATGATAATTTATTATCATTCACTATGTATTCAGTAGTATACTAGCAGTATATCAATACATATGCAATATATTGTGTTAGCGTTAGTCAAGCCAAAAAATATCACCTTGACAATTACATTATCGTTAAATAACGCAATGATTAACATTGAATGTGATGTTGAAGCGCATTGT
>NW_020171038.1:0-1428 GCF_000524195.1 Echinococcus granulosus | reverse complement strand
ACGAGTGCGTAGAAAAAAAGTTATAGAGAGTTTGATGATGGCTCTAACTGAACACTGTCCAAGTACTTGACACATGCTAATCGAACGACTAATTAGGTTTTAAGTAATATTTATGTTATTTAAAACTAAGTAGTAGTGGTGTACAGGTGAGTATAAGATAAATTGGTTACCTTAAACCAAGGGAAAAATCCCTTATAAATAAATAAAGGTAAAAAAAAATCCGGTTTAAGATGTTAATTTTTATCTCGGTGAGTAGTAGGAAAGGTAATGACTTTTCTAGCAGTAACCGTAGTCGTGACTGGGAAGTTGATCGACCACATTGGGTCTGAAAAAAACCCAATGCTTTTTTGTACAGCAGTGAGGAATATTGGTCAATGGCCGAAAGGCTGAACCAGTAACTTGGAAGAATGAAATTGTATTTGTATAAATACAGTAGCGATTAATTCGCATAAAATTCTAAATAGATTGTATATAATGACAGAATCTATTTATAAGTCTTGACCAAACTACGTGCCAGCAGTCGCGGTAATACGTAGGAGGCTAGTGTTAGTTATCTTTATTGGGTTTAAAGGGTATGTAGACGGTAAATTAAACTCTAAAAGAGTACTTTTTTACTAGAGTTATATATGAGAAGGAAGAATTTCTGGAGTAGAGATAAAATTTTTTGATACCAGGAGGACTGTCAACGGCGAAGGCGTCCTTCTATGTAATAACTGACGTTGAGAGACGAAGGCTTGGGTAGCAAACAGGATTAGATACCCTAGTAGTCCAAGCAGACAATGATGAATGTCATACATTAGAGAAGATTTAATGTATAAACGAAAGTGTAAGCATTCCACCTCAAGAGTACTATGGCAACATATAAACTGAAATCATTAGACCGTTTCTGAAACCAGTAGTGAAGTATGTTATTTAATTCGATGATCCGCGAAAAACCTTACCACAGCTTGTATAACATTTTTGTAAAATTGTTACAAGCGCTGCATGGCTGTCTTTAGTTAATGTCGTGAGATTTGGTTAACTCCTTTAATTAACGAAAACCCTCACTTTATTTATTTATATAGAGTGGTTCACTACTACATTAGACTAGATAATAGGGATTAAGACAAGTCATTATGGCCTAAATGCTGTGGGCTATAGACGTGCCACATACGCCTTTACAAAGGGATGCGATATTGTGAAATGGAGCTAATCCCCAAAAAAGGAAATATTATGGATTGTAGTCTGTAACTCGACTACATGAAAAAGGAATTACTAGTAATCGTGAATCACCAACGTCACGGTGAATTTTTCTCAGTTAGGTACTAACCACTCGTCAGGCGCTGAAAAAAGAAGATGCAGTAAGTTTGATTTTTTCTGTGTAAAATTATATATAATTAGGTATATAAATATGCAGGAAAGTTTTCGTATGCAAAACTTTGATTGGTG
>NW_020171039.1:0-1426 GCF_000524195.1 Echinococcus granulosus | reverse complement strand
AGGCAAATTGAATTTTGTAATTTTTATAAATATACATTGGAATCTCTGACATCTTTCTAACAAACGTGTGTCTATAGTGGCCCTAATTTTGTTCCATTTTTCCTCGAGCTTACGCGCAGCTAACGAGGCTTTACAACCAGACGCTTGACTATTACCAAATGTGTTCACTTTATCACAGCTCAGAGATTTTTAAACAGATAGGAAAAATGAAACTTCTAGGATATGAACATGAGCCTATCCTAACAGTGGCTCATTAGAGCAGGTTTTCACCTCCAAAGCTGATTTTACAAAGCCAGATAAGGTGAAATTTTTGTCAAAATTAACCATTTATGCAAGTTTTTGTAACCAATCCAAAAAATTATGTATCACATTCAGCCGAGTTTTTGGCATTGATATGATGTGGACTGAGACTAACGGTCCTATAGACCAGTCTGGTAAAGCTAGTGTTTGGCTCGATATCAATATGAATGAGGAAGTCTTTGTGGCACAATACTAGAACAATTTCAGCGAACTACTTAAGCAAAAAAAATACATATTTCACCAATATGTCTGAGTAAATATTTATAACAAAAGTGGACAACTGAAGATTATTCTATTTGACATGCGTATACCGTGGCTTGTATTTCTGTAAGTTTTCTTGTCTCTAGGACCTTCACCATAGTGATTCAAAAATCAACAATTCTGCAACGATTGGCTTCAGTCAATGTCAGCTTAGCACGTCTATATCCATGTAACACCGATTTTAGCAAGGCATCCTTGAGAGCCTAGTTTTAGCCATAGTTTCATATGCCTTTTTGCTGTCTGCGCTCAACCATTGAAGATTGTTTGTTTCTGAGAATAACCTCAACTCCAAAAGCGTAAGTTCCGTTAGGATGGCAATTTGATGCAACACTAGGAAATCATTTTCAACTAGGAGCTCTTATCACGAAAGTAAAAGAATTTGTAGGCAATAAAATGGGAGGCTTTTAAAATGTTTAATTTTCTCACACCCTGCATTCAGGCACAGCAACTTCCAATTAATGGTTAGAGCTCCTAAAGGCAGAGAAAACTCATTCTTATGGTCAGTAGCAACTGTAAAATGCAAGCAAGTGACACTGTAATACTAGGCGTCTTGTAGTTCCAAGTCTGCCATGGATTCAGTTAGTGTATGGGCAGTTTTAGCCGATGTGACAATCTCTCATATGCAAGCCCCACCGATTCTTTCGAAGTCATTTTCAAACTTTGCACAGAGCCTAGTGTCAAGACAATGAACAAAATAAAATTTATGCATCATCAAAGCACTTGATGAGTGTCAATTTAACCGACGGCATGTTAAACTTCGATTGATTTGCAAGTTAACATAAAATTCAAAAATAACAGAGCCAAGCAGAAGACTGTTGTCTGATAAAAACGATCCTGTATTTTGCTCCAGTTAAACTAATTTTTG
>NW_020171040.1:0-1425 GCF_000524195.1 Echinococcus granulosus | reverse complement strand
GGTCCGATACACTAATCCACAGATGCATTGTTCATATTTAAACCATTGGTATCCGGAAGGGTATCTGCCTATCCTACCTTGTAGTAGCGCAATTTAAAATAAAGATCTTTTAAAAAAAACTGACTAACGCAAAAACGGTAGGCAGATAGGTTAAAATCATGTAAACACATACCTAAGTGAAAAGTAGAATGAGAGGGAGATAAGTATCAAGTTTTTTTTGTTCCAAGTAGATATAAGACCAGCGCCTAGGGCTAATGCACCTAAAATGCAGAGGTTAAAATGCTCAAACAGTGCGTTAAAAATGTTTTTATTTGAATTTGACAACACAAAAGTACATAAGCATTTGAGCATAACACCTATGGCTTTTTGCTGTCGCATTATTATTTGCCTTACAAACATTACTAAAATACAATTGTTTCTTTACTGCTGTTTTGTTCTTTCCTGTGCTTCTCTGAATATATATTTTCCGTTGTTTGACTAAACAAACAAGTCATTCTCACATAACTTTGCGCACTGGACGAAGTTGCGCTTCGGTAATCATGTTTTGACTTGTAGTGTGCAGCAAGGGTCTTTTTATCAAACTCGGTATGTGAAGGACGCAGGCGATTAGCAAGAATTGATCGTGTTACTGGCCATCTCAATTTCACCTTGATAGTCTGCATATAAGGAATTGGGCGCTTCTCCGAGTTAAAAGTCGTGTTCTGCATTTGACGAATATGTCTGTGTTGAACGTGGCGAATAACCGAATGTGATCATTTGTCATGAGTTTTCATTCGTTGCATTCGACTTTCCTTTGTTAGGAGTTGGATATGTTGGCAACTTTGCTAAATGTGTCTTCATTACTTGGACTTGTCGGAGAACAGAATCGCCTGACTTTCGTAGAACCTTTGGAAAGGGGGAATGTAGAACGTCTGTCCATACCAGGTAATTGCCGGTATGTCGTGTCAAATAATATTGATGCGTAGATATGGTTTTGAGTGATGAGAGATGCGTAATCGACCTCCCTATTATTATATATAGACAATCACAAACGAATGCCTGATTTGGCATCACCTCACTCGCCGTCTTCATAGGTATCACGTTGGGCATGTTGGTGACAATATTTTCATCTTTAAAGACGAAAAGGTAATTTGCGGAGAATGAAGGAGGCGGTGGAAAGAGCCCGATAACCTGCATGCTGATGCTCATTGGATCTCCAGCTAGGGCTTCCTCTACCAAGAGTGCTCTGCGGTTAGTCGCTGAGACTGCACACGTGACCGTCTGAGACTGGGCTTGTATTTTCTATCCCTCGACAAGTATTCATAAACATTCTAGACAGTTCATAGTAGTTTAAAAATGACAGCATTACTGTTCAACGCTTTGTTAGACCCATTTTGTTTCCGTATGCTCTGTTGTTTTTCGCTGCTTGCTCACTGCAGTTTGTCT
>NW_020171041.1:0-1421 GCF_000524195.1 Echinococcus granulosus | reverse complement strand
TGACACACCACGCAACACGTGCGACTGATTGATTTTCACAGACGTGTCAGGTGATGCGAGGAAGTGATTTACACGCCCAACCGTCAGACGTGTTGAACTACGCGTTTCGATGCTTGCAGCTACTTCTCACACTTCTGTGCATTGTCGTCATTCCCACCAACCGGTTCATCATCAACGTCCCTCAGCCGCTTTGTTTCGTCTTCTCCAGTTTTGAATTACTGTATAGCAGGAATTATTTGCCTTAACTGCCTCTCCATCCTCCGCCGTGCCTCACTGTGAATTCATCAGCGTTGCAAATCATTGCAATAATAGGGGCCGATAAATTGCCGTCATCTTGCGTGGGTGCTCCAGTTCTATTGCCTGCGGATGGCTGCCTCTGCTAGGCGAGTTATTTTAAAAGCAAAACTACTTGCAAGACGATGCTACACATATTTGGAATGCCCCTCACAATATGTTGTTAAATGTAAATTCCATCACAACGCTTCAGTCTCCTTTGAAACACAAGTACGGATTCGGGATAGACGGAGGTGTCTCTTCACACGAGCTTGAGTGGACCTCAACTACCCTAGCCCTCTTTTCGCACCTTCATCTTCCTTTCCTCCGCTTCCGCCTCCACCTCCGCCCTCGCCTCCGACTCCATCTCTACCTCCTTCTTCACGTCCACATTCACCAAAGCCTCTCCATTCTATTTCTCCTTCTCACCTCCATTCTTCTTGGCCTCCAACTCAACCACCTGCGTCTCCTCCTCCTCCTCCTCCTTCATATTTCCATCCCGGTTCTTGTTTGTCGTCACCTTCACGATCTCACTCTTACTCCCACCCACATTCACCCTCGTCTCCGTTCCTTTCTCCACCGCCTTCCCTTCTCGCACCCCCAGACTCCCATCACCTACAAACACACACACACCTATGCAATGCATGCATCCGAGCATCTCAATTATGCGCCTACCTGTGTCTTCTTCCTCTCCAACTGACCAGTCATCTGCAAGGCACAAGCAACTCCAGTTTAATTCACTGTCTCACTCACCCCCACACTTCTCTCCTCTCAACTCAGCATATCAACCACAATGTGAAACACAATCACCTTCGTAATATACCACGATTTGCACAGGAAACGCTCCGGCTGGTCGACAAACTGCAACGGACAAAAGCACAATGTGACATTCACTTGTCGCCTTGGCACTGAAGTCAAACTATTGTCCTCGTCTTCAGCCCCATTCTCTGTATTCTCTTCCTCCGCTTCAAACTGCCGCTCACGACCACGTGTGTTGAGGAACACTGGAGCAGATGATATCACAATTTGCGCAACAGCATTCCGCTTGTGCTACATGGAACTGATGCAATCGGTGCTCCAAAATTCCACTTTTCGTACATCAGCACTGTTTAAGCTAGAGAGCTCGCCTTGTAGACGGTTCAGTGTCC
>NW_020171042.1:0-1416 GCF_000524195.1 Echinococcus granulosus | reverse complement strand
TTTAAACAATGCAGAGTCTGCTCTGATAAGTGCTTACAAAAGGATGCAGCAATTCCGTTTTGGAAACATTCATTCATTCTACTTCAAAAGACAGTCTAGATGTCAGGGCCCACAAATTTCATCTTTTCCATCTGTACATAAAACTCGTGGTAAATTTACACTACACTTAAATGAATTGATGTAGGTTTCGGTTTTTCAGAGCATGTAAATGATACTGAGGCATGGCCAGCAGTCGAAACTTTAAATGGGATTTTATATCGCTCTTTCGAAATTTCGTACATTGGCAATGACTGCGCACAGAGTTTGACTATGGCAAATGAATGACAGTTAAGTGACATAGGTTTGACATAGATCTTAGCAGCTGATTATGTCGCTCAAAACATCCGTCTACTCCGATCCAGATTTTATTTGGCCATCTGCTCCCTTTTTCCCTTTTGGCAAATGCACTCGCTGAATTAAGCAGTCGTACAAAAATAATGTGCATTTGACTCACATTGTTTTAAACATCACAGACATAACGTTTTTTAATCCTCAAATTGACCTTTGAGAACAGCTGATATTATTACTTCTCTAGTGCTCTTATGACTGCTCAACACTGGCTCTCATCTTCTTCTTTGCATTCACAATGCTGTCACCTTAGACTGTAAAAGTTTGAATCTGTAGACTTTGGTCTCTTTAAACGACCCTATGTAATGCATCGCAGTTTACTAAAAACAGAAGTAGAAATGCAGCAACTACCTACCCGTGACGTTGAGGGTGAGGGTATAGAGATCAGTAAGGATGCTAATGGTAATGGTGAGAATGTGAGCAACTCTTCCGAAGCGTTGGCCTACAAATTGGGCAATGGTTTGGGCCCCTGGTGCTTTGGTGCGCAATTCCAAGAGCAGCAACGCAAAGATGGTGTAGACCAGGGCGCCATTGGCCGATACGAATGTGCAACCGACAAGGCCGTACTAAATCCATAAGTATGAGGCAACATTTTTATATTATTCATATTATTCACACGTTATCTACCAATGTCGCTTATATGCAGAACTTGGACTCGGATAGTAAGTGCTTACTGATTGCTTTAAGTCATGTCTCAAAACTGTGGGTTAAGCTTTGTCCTCAAATATTAGGGCAGATGCCAAACTGGTGCTCTGTTACAGCAACCCTATGAGGAGAATAGAGCATCGGGACAGCAGTTTTTTGTTTCCCTGTGAAGTGCCTAAGGACAACTTGTCAACGTGAGTGGGCTAAGCCAACTCTCTATGTGCTTGCATATTTCGCAGTCCTGAATAGAGCGACAATGAGTTGGCAATCACCATTTAACATTGCAATCATTCAGCGGTGGTAATAATTCCGTTTTATCAAAAATATCAAGCAATGTCTTTTGAAGATGTAGCATAGCCTAATACTTTTGCCAAGCGTAATTTG
>NW_020171043.1:0-1414 GCF_000524195.1 Echinococcus granulosus | reverse complement strand
CGCTACAATGACTTAGCATTATTTCAGGTAAAGCAGCACATAAATCAGGGATGTTTAATGGATTGGCAGAACAGCTTGCATATGCTACTAAAATTCACTGATTTGGTAGGAAGTTCTTTAAGGCAGAAAAGGTTGGTGGCAAGGCACAAATGTTTTAGCCATGAATCCCTATAATAAATGATGTTCATATATGGGTTATAAATTTCGTAATCAGACATTATAGAAGCGCACGCACATTTTACCCTATTAATTGTGAGTCCCAGTAATTCCTTAATCATCTTTATTCAGGCCCTGAAAATAAACCAATGAAAATGGGATTCGTAATTTAACAGACCTGCTTGATAAATGACGCAAGTAGGTATCATTTAATTTGGGTATATTAGGACTAGATTAAGTCTTACATTACGGGGCACATCAGTGGAGGTCGGCTTATTTCTTGTTCTCGTCAGTATGATTTAGAGCAAACGAACGCGGTAACGCACAAGATATGTTAAAATCTCGAACTTCATTTAGCGACCGATATTATGCAAGACGGTGTCAGTATGTTGGGCATCAAAGTATGCTTTCATCCCATGGGGTATTGTTTAATAAGGATTTAGCGATTAACTAGACACCTTACGGGAATGAAGTTGGCGATTGCATATGCATGCTCAACTCTGTTATTCTTGGTTATGTGGTTGGAGACGACCCAGGCGATCATTCTTTGCCTTCTCCAATGATGAAGGGGCAGTAGGTCCACGTAATTCTTGGACAGCATAAATGAGATCTCCTCCTTAGTGAATCTATATCTCGGATTCGTATTGCGCATGAATACGGAGTACACATAGGGCACTGGAGATTTGGCCATGTACGTGATGAATAGCTCGATCTGTATTAGTAAGGCAAATTATGCGACAATTCCTATCCATTGCAACTATTTTATTCAAACAAACCAATCAGCTTTCGGGCAAAATGAAAATACTCATATAAGATAGGGCAACCGATGGAAACAGTGCGCTAAAGAAATAACTACACTCAGCCACATTCTTGCCTCATTGAGACAGTCCCCTACTCTCACTTCATCATGCCTCATTCTCCTATCTTCTAAGTCATCTATACAACCAATCCCCTTTATTCGATGAAATTCATAATAGCAAGCTGCGAATTCAGTCGTCCCCTTTTCCAAGTATTTTCCGTTCCACTCCTCCTAATCCCCATTTTTTTCTCATTCTCTCTATTCTCTGGTCTCCACGTAGTGCCTCCATCTCAGAACAGGTAGAGGTCTTCAGTGCCTTCGAAAAATCGACTAGTTGGTCGAGTAAAATGGTTGGGTAAAGTGCTCGGAACGAGCACTAGGACTAAGCATCGACAAAATTATCCTCATTCACCACAATTCATTGTGATGGCGGCACAGAGTGTCGTAAGCAAACCATTT
>NW_020171044.1:0-1414 GCF_000524195.1 Echinococcus granulosus | reverse complement strand
GTGACGATGCCGCAACACGGTCTCTTTTTCCAGAGGGATGGCTGGATAACTGCCAATTTCTGACTGAATTTACTGGCTAAGAACTGGTTTAATATCGATGGCGACACTGGTTTCTCCAAATTCTAGTGTTTTAAGCCAAATTCCGCCTGCATCTTCCCTGGCGGTTTTGATCAGCCTTCATCCTTTTCGCACCATTTTTATTCTCACTATTTTCTTCTCCTCCAGATGTTCCTTTACAATCTCTTAACTACTCCTTCCTGCCTCATTCATTTCCTTTTCTTCCTACCTGTCAGCGTATATCTCACTCCGAACGGAGAGCGGATGAAGTAGAGAGAGGCTTGTGGGAGTTGAAGTTTCGACGAGGATGTGAAAAACACGGAAGATTGAGTAAGCAACCAGAAAATTAATGACCTAATAAACTAATCAACCAGTGAACTATTTAATCAACAAACGAGGTCCCACTGGGTCTAGGTGAGGCTGGATATCTGTCAATGTATAACGACCGACAGGGAACATATGCATTCTTACCTGTTTTGGTGACGTACCAGCTGTTCCATCTCTCTTAAAGGCAAATGTAAACCCAGATATTGAGGCAGTCAACGAGACGAAAGGAGCTAAACGTGCATTCACGTAGAGTTCCCCACACGTGCACACGCACTGAATGGAATTAGACTAAAGAATGGAGTCAAGGTGGGCATTCTTACCAGATTCCGTAATGGACCAGGCATACAGACTACCCAAAAGGACTAGGGTAGGTATAGGCAGTAGAGAAAATAAAATTTGAAAAAAATCGGGACCAATCTGCGGTGTCAATAATGCCACTGAAGTATGGAATGCGTTTCCTAACTCACAATGTATCAAATTAGGACCACCCCTCCTTCACGAGATGGCATAAATTTCACAAAGACGTGAATGCCACTGTGTCTGCCATGGTATTCAAAGCCTTTCATGCACATCTTAAAAGTTGTAGTTTTTTTCAAATCTACTATTGATAGACTCCTAATTTCCATGTATTGTGTACCTTGGAGAGAATGCCTTCTGTTAGTCATGATCCATCACCCACGTGATTACTTCAAAGTCCATCAAGACTACTCGTTAATCTTTTGAGTAGTTCCATTTGATGTATTTATCTCCTCTTAGGATCACATGAATTTCACTCTCCAGCTTTTGTCTACTTCTCTCAGTATATTTACCACCCATTATGCAGCATACCCTTTTACTAGATTCTTATGTAGCCCTTCAGAACAGCTTCTTTATTTGTATTCAGGTAAGTACATCTTACGATGTGTTTTGCTGTTGGGATTAGCACAATTATAATCGTCAACGCCCACTGCAGCTAGCGAATGATAATCTCAAGTTTTTTACCGGACTTTGACCTCAACGTTTCTCCTCGACTGTATCCAAAATGCGTTGT
>NW_020171045.1:0-1407 GCF_000524195.1 Echinococcus granulosus | reverse complement strand
GCTAAAATCGTATTCTTATATTCTTTTGATCTAGCAAATATCGGGAATAATGGAGGAATGTGGTGGCACATTTTGACGCCATAGGCCAGGGGTAGTGCAAGGCTGAAGGCCGCCAAAAGTAGACCGGCTAATCCTCATAAAGTTGAACTTCTAGTGAGCATGAAGGGAAGTGTAAAATCCACTTTTTACGCAAACTTATGCATAAAAGTTTAATTGCTTTTAGTATAAGTCAAGCGTTATTTCAATTTTCACTCTTCGAATCGAAGCGAGGGGAAACTGGGGAGCCACTTTTAGGAAATTCGAACAACAATGTGTATTGCTCAGCTTGAAGACTGCAATGACATGTGAAGAATGAACCAGTTAATCTTTCAAATTTGAAAATCAAAATGAACTAGGCAAAGAACTTACTGAGTGCCGATTATACAGCACAATCGAGCTGGAAAGAAAACCGCCAAGCAATTCACGAAATCATGCGACAATGGCAATTCAAGATCACGGCGAGCCAATCAACATGCATTAGCATTTTAATTTGCCAAGTCATTATGAAAAGAACGGTGACATCGACATTTACTGGATTTAATCCTTTCGACCTCTGCCTTTGGCCCTGCCTCCGTATCATACAACGATAGGGAGAGTCAAAAGGATGGCAAATGGAAATTCATTCCTACTGGCAATCTCTTACGATTGAGGCCAAGTAAAATTGTGAGCGGTGAACGTCACAAAACGCATAAGTTGCTCTTTTCAATTTTTCGCATTTGTTCTTCCTTTAGCTCGTCTTTCCTTTACTCTCCCTCTTCACCTTATCTTTCATAGATGGGTTATCCGTAGGCTAGGCCATATGGAGCCTGAATTCGCACTTTTGTTACACCATGACTACTTCGTATTGCTGAACCAAATCGAGGTCGATTTACTAAATTCTTTGCTGTGTATAGAATGTCTAATTTTGGCTTTAATTCCACCCCTTTATTCTCCCCCATGCTCTCTTTTTCCTTCCAAGAGAAGGAAGCTCTCAACTGCTTCGACTACAACTACTGACGTCGATTGGGATTCACTGAGCTCCACCTCAATTGCAGCCACCGCATTTACTTCCACACCCACGTCAGACTGTAAAATTGCAACTCTCTCATCCTCAACTACTTCACACAGGTATGCTAGCCAAAGGGATTGGCGAAAATTGGGAAACAGCAGCATTGTTAAAATGCGTAAGCAAACTCTTACTCCCATATTATTACCCTCATGAGTAATTTCGCCTTGACCCTCCTGTTCATTTAAATGTCAAAGCACTCAGTTGTTGGCCGTCTAGAATGTCCACGTGTGCATGAATATGAACATCAGAGTGTCAAAAACAAGCTCAAAAATCAGCTTCATGAAAATGATCAAGGGAAATTAAATGTACGAATGCACTGT
>NW_020171046.1:0-1407 GCF_000524195.1 Echinococcus granulosus | reverse complement strand
GGCACACACGAGCAGACACGACTTCAGTTGAGAGCAGTTTATTGCCATAGGCGGTACGGGGCGCTACAAGCTGGCGAGTAAAAGAGCCTTGAAAGGACGACGACGCTTTTCACATCTTCCGCCGGATTACCATGTCCTGCATGTTGTGAAGGGAAGGCGAATCCAAAGTATACATCCGTATCTCTGAAAACTTACTGCAGATGTTTAGTAAAACCGCTTCGTCTCGGTCCCTCCATTGCCAAGGAATTGTGTCTACTGTGAAGTTGTACCCTATGAAGGCTTGTGAATTGTGACGTCGAATGCTACAGCACCTGCGGCTCTGATATATAAATGGATAGCTTGCAGGTGCATGATGGAATGCCCTCTAGCAAACTGCTTTAGCCCTCTATTTACAGTTGTTGATGCCTTCATTCCTTACATCTCTGAGTGCAGTTTAAATGGATATTTTGCTTACTAGGGATTGATTTATCCCTCTCCACAAAATGTGAATACACTGTTTATAGGTCGAACAGGTATCTGGCACCGGCAGCAAATTTTGCATATAATTCTGATCATCAGAAACTGCATTGTGATGATGCGGTAAAGTGTAACCACTAGCATGCAATTCTGAATGTATTTTGCAGACGCGTGCATTATAATTTAACTCTCCGATGGTAGATATACGCGATTTTCTGAGAAGCAAATACAATTGTAGACTTGATCTCACATAATTTGGCTCTCTTTAAGAATAGTTAGTAAGACGTGGGTCAACTCAATTTTTTACCAACCGAAAAAAAGGAAGACTAAACCTCAAATAATTTGGTTTCATTCTACTAAATTATCATGAAATGCCTCAACTGGTCAATTTTCTGCCAACGAAAGACGAATTTAGATTTGCGTCAACATAATTTTGCTCCCTACCAGATTGGTTGACTAGAAGTAAATCAGCTCGTCGAATCTTCTTACAAGTGAATAAGACATCATATTCTCCCATTTAATATAGTATAGGTCTCTTTCTGATCAAGTAGGAAGGAGTGGCACAGGTAGTGGATACACTGCACAGTGAAAGAGAATTAATGTTTTCTCTCAGGTAATGGTGAAACCCTTAGATATAGGCAACAATTAGTGGCTCAAGAAGTTGATATTCCGCCCACCGAATAGGTAAGAAGATAAGATCACAAAAAAAATCAATGCAAATTCAAAAATGTTAAGAGGAAGTAGGTAAACTTGCTGGAAGAATGCCAGGACCTTAAATCCATAGTGTATTTACAAATTTAGAAGTAATTGTCACTCGACCTTTTTCGTGAGAAGTTTTGGTTTCCAAGATCCTAAATTTCTTCAGCATTAAGGCCTTGTTGGCAGGCAGTTACAATATGAATGCGTGATCTCGACAACTAAACGCAATTTTGTAAAAGAGGAGAGGATTAT
>NW_020171047.1:0-1404 GCF_000524195.1 Echinococcus granulosus | reverse complement strand
GAACTCAATTTTTGGTATGTTTCACAATATTAGCTTGTTGAAGAGCAAATAGTGAGGAAAGTGGAAACTAAAAGGTTCTGTTGGTAAGAACCATCACTAGAATAACAGAAATTCTGGCTTAACCCCGGCTTTGAGCCAAAAATAGCATTCTATCTAGTTACTCTGCATAATGCGTTTACATCTGCGCCTAGAAAAAGGAGTAGCTAAAGCAAGGCCAACAGTTGGCACATTCAAGAATTAGCACTGGCCAGCTTGCAGTTTGCTCCGATTTGTGTCTCATCCAGGGAGACATACGTATGAAGGTTAAACTTCGGAGGAAATCCCAATCACCTTCAGTTATGAGAGCAATGACCACATAAATATTTCATCACCTCGTAGCGACTATGAGTAGGACGCAACCATACTGATAAAAGAAGCTAACATTTGCCTTTCGGAAAAAGAAGCCAAATGTTAAACTTGTTGACACCACAAATGACTGTTAAGAGAAGACCTTTAATTGGTGAATCAAGTAGACTGACAAGTGCCAAAAGAGCCAGCAAGAATTGTGCAACCGTCATATGTTTGCCGACCGGTGCCTGTGCTTTGACGCGTACAAATCCCTCCTATGATACTCCAACGGGACCACCACTATTAAAGTTAGGCCCAGTTGCTCTTATAGTTGAGATTTTGTTTTGAATATATCCTCAAACCTACTTCTCAATTTTCATCTAAGTGTTTAGTTTATTCGTTATGTTCTATTTGAGTTATTTTTCGTCCTCTGCACCGTTCTTTGCCAATGGGGATGTTGGTGGAATGGTTTATAAGAGTTATAAGCAAATCACCTAGAAAAACTAGCATTTAGTCTATCTCATCCCAATTCTAGGCAATGACTGAAGGTTTTAATTTGTGAACCAAAATTAACGTCTACCTTGTCTCATTAACATTAGCTTTTTTATCTCTCCCCACACCTACATTAGCACAACCCTCTTAACCGAACTACCTCTTAAGTGAACTACCTTAATACAATGTAATGATTGAATGGCTGAAATTCAGATTGTGCAAAAGTACCGCTGCTGCCATAACCTCCGCCAAAGACACCGATGTTAGGCTCTTCTACTTCTACTTTGCTTGAGATAATGCAATACACAGTGCTATAGAGAATGTCACCAAGCAATTTTATATTTTGTCATTTTGAGATATTTCCCGTAATGATAAGACACCTCTCGCATGCCTGAACTCTGGTTTTACTCTAAACTGTTTAAAGCAGTAAATCTGGAAGGATTGTGCTCTATCCACTCATGGTCAAATGGCTACCTCCTTATTTGGCCATAATTCCTGGAATGACTGTATTAACCTACTAGTTACACACAATCGTGCATACGACTGCGTTCCCAAAAGTGCATTCATTTCTCTGCTTCCCACCTA
>NW_020171048.1:0-1403 GCF_000524195.1 Echinococcus granulosus | reverse complement strand
TGAGCAAGGCGAAGACTTTTGTTCTTCCCTTCTTGTTGCTGATGATGTCTAAGCCCCAAAAATGTCCATTCTATCCCCTTAGTTCCTCATATTTATGCGATTTTCCTTTCCCCCTATTGTTCTAAGACTGTTCATGATTAATGCCGTTGCTGAGTCCATCTTCTGATTTTCCAGTAATGATGGCTAAGAAAACGACGAATTATCGTCCAACCACAGCGAGGGAGATCTTAGTGGATGGCGTACAAATGTAATGCCACCACATCACCTCAATTTCCTCGAGCGTCTAATTTTTTGTTACCACATTTGGTGGGTTCAAAGGAAGGCAGGACACAGAGTCAGTGAATGCATCTCTCTATCCATTTGGAAGTGGAGGAATACAAACGAGAGCGGAAGAGTTGCTTCTTGCCAAATTGCTTGATTCTGTTGATGCACTCCCCTTCCTCTGCTTTCATAATACACGAGGCAGAACTTGGGAAAAATAATTTGCCATTTTTGCAACTTCCTCTCTTATTGCCGATGTCATATTTCGGCTCTATCAAGGCATTGGGGACCGCAGGACTGAGGGAAGTGGGGCGTAGGAATTGCTCATCGTCGAATGGAAGTACTTCCCATCGGTGACGCAGCTGGCCGCTTGATGCAGCGTAACAACACATTCGTCACTTTGCGCGCAGACGTCCGTGAGAAAACACAGAACAAATACTCTTTAAGAAGAAAGTAGCTTAGAAGTCATCACTTTTGAAACGTCATTCTAATTTCACTACAAATGAAGCATTAATCCCTTGAGCATACCTATTAGGGTAAGTCTTAATGCCTATTTTTAATGCTGACTATCACTGAGGAACAACTAAAAGGCTCTTTTGGGAACTACAATCTGCGACTGCGTTGACATGATGCATATTTGCGTGTGTTGTAGGGATGCAGAACAACTTGATCGCCTGTGTGATCGTCGTCTTCCTCTGCATCATCTCCTCCACCATTGTGGGTGCCGTCAGCGTCCTCGCTCGCATGGTACCCGCAGCCATGGTCAACGCCTACCTCTACCTCACGGCCTGCAAGTCCACCCCATCAGTTGTTACTCGACCCTGTCACTTTGGCAGTTTTGACAGCTTCATTGCCATTGTTACAGAGTTGGCTTAAGGAGGCAATTTAACTGACTAGGACTCATTTGTAAAGTTTTTGAATTGGCTCCCAATGTTTACTTCTTAATTGTTCTTTGAATTTGTATATTTTATCAGAATACTTTACTTCTAGTAGGCATTTTATAAAAAAAGTTAATTTTTTTATCTGTGTCTAGTTGGCTTGAGCAGTGTTGAAACAACACACATGTGTCACTACCCACTACGATTCGTTCGATCCACATCTTTGCAGGTTAATTTTTCACGGCTTGGTTCAATAACACTAGG
>NW_020171049.1:0-1401 GCF_000524195.1 Echinococcus granulosus | reverse complement strand
ACCTCTAAATGGACGTCAGGAGATGAAGCACGCCACTTCATGTAAAGTGTTCGAGGTCTGTCAATGCGCAGCTCACTAACTTGATTGGCTATGCCTCCGAGTAATGAAATATTCGAACACCTAATTTTATTCCACTTCATGATGGTGCTGAAACATATTTGGCGTGATGATTTCTCCCACGTCAATTATGGTGGAGAGATTGCTATACCATCACCACTGCATCGACTTCAAACAACTCTCTCTCCTACTTCCCCTCACGTCTCAACTCCTCCAATTGCTTTCGTCATTCCTCGCAAGCAGTAGGACAGCGAAAACTGCCCCCACTAGCTATCTGATTGTCTTTAACGTGTCATCAGTGTGCCATCTTCCTACTCAAGGGCGTAAATTTGTGATTGAAAATAACTGTCATGTTAAACCTGTGGTGCAACTGGCTGGTGAGAATGCAGCGAGCTAGAGTGTGGGATGCCCTTCGACTTGGAGAGTCAGTGCAATGTAGATCCACTGTGTCTTACCTCAATCAGGAGTTGTGAAGATATTGCTGGAAAGGAGCTGATTACACGGTGCAGTTCTCTACTCTTTCCACAAGTTCTCTACCACAGGCAGAGTAGAACAAATCACACATTCCAGTACCTTCCACAAAATAGAACACAGGCAGAGTGCAACAGATCACTCTTACAGATTACATCCTGTCAGCAACGCAGGGAAATTTGATGGTGGTATATTGCACAACGATATCAGATGCAAAAACGCCTTCAAATGCGTACGTGCATTTCTGAATTATGTCAGGTGCAATGCAAGAAAAGTGGGTGCGAATCCATGTTTGCATGTTCATTTGGCACTTGGTGAGTAGTGCAACTTTTGCAACTGATACGCCGTGCCTTGAAAGAAGCACCAACGAATGATACCCACTGGAATTCACCAAGTGGAGCAAGACCTCCACATTTTCTTCTCCTGCTAACAAAGCTCTTGCGCACCATTTTCACTCGTGTTTTGAGCCCCACTCTAAACTGCATAAAGTAAATGAAGGCAACCATGTGTTGCCACATTAATATTCAGTGAATCGCAACACAAACGGTTCCAGCAAACTTAACAGCACCTGCTGTGAATGGTTATATCACTCACTTCTATATCGACAGGGTGTGGTCAACTCCTGTGCAACACCCACCCATCCCACAAACTACTAAACCTCGTAGTTAAACTTCATAAATTTTAAGTGCATTTTCGACCGCATACCGATCTGTCAGTCTGTCCGTCTGTCAAAGTGCTTATCAGCGAACATAAAGAAATAGATGGTACTAACAACGGCACCACATGTTATCTGCCATGATGCAGAGGCTTAGCTGGACCTCCTTTTTAGCCTGTGGGAGCATTCAAGCCTAAAATGCACTTTGTGGCAAAGAA
>NW_020171050.1:0-1401 GCF_000524195.1 Echinococcus granulosus | reverse complement strand
TCCGCAGTCCTAACTACTGTTTGAAGGGCATTATTTGCATTAAGTGCCTCTCTATTCTCCTCTGTGCCTCACGGTGAATTTATTAGAGTTGCAAACCAATGCAATAATATGAGGCCGATCAATTTCTATCATCTTGTGCTCGTGCTCTAATTTCATTGCTGCAGATGGCTTTCTCTGCTAGGCGAATAATTTCAAAAGCAAAACTACATGTGAGGTGATACTACACATATTTGGAATGTCCTTTACAATATGATGCTACGTGTAACGCTTCAGTCTTCTTTAGAACAAATGCACGGATCAAGGGTAGACGAAGGCGGCTCTTTACACGAGCTTGAATGCGCCTCAGCCATTCTCGCCTTCTTCTTCTCTCCACCTTCATCTTTCCTTCCCCCGCTTCCACCTCCACATTTCCTTCCGCCCTCGCCTCCAACTCCACCTCTACCTCCTTCTCCACATCCACATCTACCAAATTCTCTCCATTCTCCTTCTTCTCGTTCTCACCTCTATTCTTCCTTGCCTCAAGCTCAACCACCTTCGTCTTCTACTGCCCCTTCTCCTTCTCATTTTTTCTTCTCCTTCCGCTTCATATGTCTACCCCGGTTCTTGTTTGTTTTCACCTTCACGGCCTCACTCGTACTTCCACCCACATTCACCCTCGTCTCCGTTCCTTCCTCCACCACCTTCCCCTCCTACACGCCCAGTCTCCCATCACCTACAAACACGCACACGCCAATTGAAAGTGTAGCATTATAGGTTGACAAATTATGTGTCATGAAGTACATGGTGGGCAGGAGAGAGAGTTTATGTAACTGCTGTCACAAGGCCACGAGACGTCGATCGATTTGCCCACGAGACAGGTTGGTTTTCGCAGACCGTAGAGGCATTCACAATCTGTTGAACTTGACCATCCTGATGAGCGCTATCTTCGAGTTGACCGAGTCTACCTCAGTCTCCCCTCCCCGCTTCATTTCAAACCCCGAACTACCTTTCTTTTTTGTTTGGATCACCCTTATTATTATCTACGTTTTTTCCTGGATATACCTAAGAGATCGCGCACCATGTCCGCCTACTCTTCATCCTTCTCGACAGAGGGAGCCATTGTCAGACCCAGGAGAGCCTAAACCTTGGAGAGGTGAGTTATAAACAATTGTGTGATTAACTAATTGCCTAAGGGAAGAGTTGGCTGCTCAACTGTTGAAGTTAAAGTAAATCTTTGAATACGTGCACACAGGTAGTTGATAGGAACATTTTGATGGCATCACTAGAATAGACTTATAGTAGCCTCAGTGTCCTCTACGTTGTCTCCAAACATCTTCAGTGATGAACATGAGAAATCCGCATAGGAGTGTGATTGTCTAACGGAGCGGAGGGCGTGTAATTGTAGCACTAATCTATTTTCCT
>NW_020171051.1:0-1400 GCF_000524195.1 Echinococcus granulosus | reverse complement strand
GACGAGAAAAGGAGGGTTGTAATGATTTCGGGTGCTTCCAAAGCGGGAATTATCGTCGTAGTGAGTAACCTTAGAGTATAGCGGTCGCGCCGATGTAGCTCAAAACTTCTGCCTATGTGTAATTTTGGCGAATTAGGGGTATTCTGCAATTGCAAAGGAATTGACACGTTCACTTCGATTTTAATACAACTAAGTCATAGTCGCCTTATTTGTTGAAACTAGAACATGCTCCATTAAATCTGCTTCACCAATCGCAAGATGACCATAATATAGAGAAGGCTGGCTTCTAACAGCTGTTCTCATGACAGCTGTGAATGCAAGCTGACAATCTCCTTATACCGAGTAACTAATCTGCTTTACTTTGCCCTAGTTTAATTCGATCTCATTTGGATTTTGCCTGCCTTGGGTTGCACTGCCCTGCTTTTTATGCTAGTAACTAATAATGGATTTGCCAAAGTGAACTAAGTTTGATGGATTTATTTCTTCCCCTCTATCCCATTTCAGCACTCACATTGCATACACACATTACACGGAAGGACCTCAGACAACCCCAGCAATTTTTGCAAATCGGCTCAAGGCTGATGACAATGCATAAAGTGTATTCTGATGTATCGAATTACCATAATTCACTCAAGAAGTGATTTTCTGAACATGCACTTATTTTGGTTACACATCAACCGCCATTAGGATGTTGGGCAGAGGATGTGAGAACTAAAAGCAATAGGGTACATGGAGCATTAAATATGAGGAGGAGGTAAGTGTGGCCACGCCACTCAAAACCAAAACTAACTATTCTCAGCTAGAACGGAGTTGCACATGGGAACCCTTCCACAACAATGTTTATCAATTTAGGCTCACTACACATGGGTAGTGTGTAAGTGATTACCCCACAGCCAAGCTGAGCTAAACAAAGGTATAGAATAGAGAAGAGAGGAAGAGTGCAGATAAGTGAAAAGAATAATGGGAGTAGGAAAAAAGGGAGGACAGGGAAGAGAACGGTAGAGGAAAGTACAGAGTTGTGAACAAATGGTGTGACACGGATAGGATTTGGCATCACACTCAACAAGGAGCTGTGTGTGGCGTCCCACTCACTCGGAGAGGATCTTCTCCTCAACATAGAGGATCCGTCCAACTCTACAGCCAGTCGTTAGATGAAGTTGCGACACAGTCTGATTTGCATGTACATGCGGCAGACCGCAGATGCGTGATTTAATTGCCTCAGGTAAAAAGGGGAGTTGTAACTTGACTCTATCCACTCGACTCCGCTCGATGCACGGTACAACGGAGAATTGGGATATTAAAAGCTGTCGATCTGGGAATTCACCAGTGGTGGAATCTTTTCTTTCTAATTTCACCGACCGACCAAGTACTTCATACCGCCTCTAAACTATAAGGGGTAA
>NW_020171052.1:0-1396 GCF_000524195.1 Echinococcus granulosus | reverse complement strand
ATAGTCTAACGAGGAAGGTGACACTTTCTCCTAATGAAGCAGATGCTTTATTAGCCTTGTCCTTCGTATCCACGCGTTTTGTTTCACGCCGCTTCACCTCGCCTTTGTGTCAGCATGTGCAAGTATGATGGAAAGAGGGCAGCTGAGGGGTGAGCACAAGTTGAAGCAGATTTGAGAGGGACAGTAGAGCATAATGCAGTAGAGTGGATGAGGTAACAAATGTCACCTAACTTCACTTTGGCACTTCCAGCAGTAGCCTATTGAAGAAAAATACCACGGCCTTTAAGTAAATTGCCCTTTTTGGAGGTGCAGCAAACGCTGGTATATTTGCAGTTCTTAATCGAATGCTGCAGCTGAATTCTACGCATCACAGTCAAGGCAAAAGCGGAGCAATTTCGGCTTGGACACTTTCCTGTGTCTGACATTAAAAGCCCGCGCGTGTGCTCTGGACTGGAGGAAATCGGACCGTGGTTGTATACATTGCTAATTGCAACAACCTGCAGTAGTTTGCAAGGACAAGAGTAATGCCATCCTTTTTGGATGAACCACAAATCTGAGCTGAGTCAGTTGGTCAGAGATTTTCCCCTCAATGTAGTCTCACCCAAGCAAAACGATGTCAGCTGTTTCAGACCGTTAAATGTAAAGTCGTGATTGAAGGGCTGTGTGCTTTGCAAGTGGCATTAACCTCGGTGCTCCCAGTCCTCCATGGAAACGTTATCGAAGCTGCGCATTAGCTGGAGAAGTCTTGATGTCTGCAGAACTTCAAACCACATTGCATCGCTTCAGGCCCAGAAGTGGTCTTGTGATACGTGTCACTTGACATGGTAAAAGGAAAGGAAAGTCATGGATCGTTCTGAGCCTACGAGTCTACATGTAACGCCTAAATGGATGACATTGCTTTCTCAGGACAGCCCAATTTTGCTTTCCTTCCATTTGGCATTTTCATATAGTCTGTATTTACATTAATTTCTGACCAGCTAGTGTGTGGCGAGATGGCTCTCCTTCTCTGACGTCATTAGTTTTGGACGAATGACTCTCTTACTCCTCCATCAAGATCGTTAAATCACCCACTCATTCAATTTTAATGACTGCCATTTGTGTCTCTCTCCTGGTGTTTTTGCATGAGCATACATGGTGAACTGGACATCCAATCGTCCACTTAAATTTTTATACCCGCCAAATGAATTGTCCAAAGCAAACCTCCTTACATTTGTGCCAGAAAGAGAAGTACACAGAAGCACTCATGAGTAACAGGATCAACCAGTTGTTCAGAAGAATGTCCCATCCAGTTTCTATCCCAACGATCTAAGGAATCGTACCATGGCAGAATGTTCGCTTTTTAGAAACCTGTCGAATGGTTTGTGAGGGGGGAGAGACGGGGCGAAATTTCACCTAC
>NW_020171053.1:0-1395 GCF_000524195.1 Echinococcus granulosus | reverse complement strand
CGAAGCATTTGAAGCAGACGAAAGCACCGGAACCCATTCTACTCAAATGTGAATATTCCTAAACAATAAGGTGCTGAACAGATGCTTACAGTACCGCTCCCGACTTCTTGGCCTTCCTGAAAATAAACAACGAAAATACCACTTAAATAGGATGCAGAATGCAGCGTTGACACTAAGAAAAGCAAATAGCTCAAAATACTTTTTAGTGGATAGCCACTGTTAAAGAACCGAGACTGATCACGAATATTACGAAATCAGCTAACCGAGCTTTATTCTTTCTCCGTTTGGCCATTGGTAAATCAGCTTCTTCCAGCACCACAGGAGCAGAGGCACTACAATAAATTTGCAGTCTTCTTTTTTTTTTCAAATACGTTTGTCTTTAACGCTGTAATTCAAACTCTTCATCGTCTCACCTTGACTCGGCAGCTATTTCTAATTCACCAGAATCACCTGGCGACGCAGTACCAATCTGCTGATGTGATGCATCATCACCTGCCACGCTTAGAGACATTGAACTCGCTCTGGAAATACAGCAGCGGTTAATGGACAATATTTCCCTAACTCGAAAGTAACGTGACAAGCTAACCAAGAAAACGGGTACACCCGCACAATTTGTGGAGCACCGAGTAAACCAATTCTTCTTTACCAACACCAACTTATGCAAAAGCAAAAAGAAACGAGAGAACTCCATTAAACGCATTCACAAACACCAAATATCAGTAAAATTACATTGAGACCAAATCTGAAGAGTATTCAGAGGTAACACTGGAATACATGAAACGAGATACTTGTGAAGGGCAATAGTACGCGGCACCAATTTCCTTAATTGCATTTGAACAAAACTGAATAACGGGTCTCATCTGCGTTAAAGTTGAAAAATAAATACGATATAAATGCTTGAAAACCCGACTAACCAACCGTTAATTCACTTTAGCAGCACTTGGTAGTTAAGCAGGCTTAGAATAGTTAAAAAATTGACATCTAATACACGTTACGTACGAGGGGGACGGCGTAGGAAAAGTCAGTTGCCAAGTGCCTCCACTACCCCGGAAATCACCACCTCCAGCTCCACGATCCCGAAAACCACCGCCCCTGCTACCACGATCATAAAAGCCACCGCCCAGTCCATCCTGTTGCTGAGAGTCAGCACCAAGGCCTTCACAATCTTGGAAGGAACAGCCATGTTCATACAATTCTCGGGATACACCGGCTCGACTTCTGCAATCCTCGAAGGCACCGCCCCACCTAACCTGTTCTTGAAATCCACCACCTCTACTTCCATGATCTCGAAATCCACCACTTCGTCCACCTTGATGTTGGAAACCATCGTCATCTCGATATCTAACTAAACATTGTAAAACTTCCTGTTAAACTCACCTCTCACTCGTATCTTCC
>NW_020171054.1:0-1394 GCF_000524195.1 Echinococcus granulosus | reverse complement strand
AAGCTAGTAAGTTAGAAATCGCTTAAACTCTAGGGGTTTCCGAAGTCATCTGCACCCGTGACATCTTCCACAGTGACATTTCCCTAACATCAATCTACAAAAGGACGCATATTGGGATGCTTGCTCGTACACTTTGCGGAAGCTCGACATCAAGAGTCAAGACCGACATCAAACTCCTGCACGGCATCAGTCATTAAGGCGATGTCGAAAAGGAAATAAATGAGATTCTAACGTCGAGATCCCAGCTCCAATGACACCCGATGCATAAGTTGTCTTTTCACTAGTCTCATCGTTCTGTGCAACGAGGTAAGATGATCATAGAAATCCTTAAAAAGAACCCAAAAAATTAACAGGGATTCTGAATTACTCAGACCGATGCAGAGAAGTACTAAAAGGATTACAAATATAAAGAGGGGCTTAGGAACCACCCCGTGTTGCAAGCTAGCATGAATCGAAGCGCTCTCGAAGCAACAAACCACCCACAGATAAATTTGCACCGATTTCGACAAAAAGCGCACTACACGCCATGTTGTCTTGATAAGATATTCATGGTAGCACTTTCACCTTACAAACACAAGTCGTTTCACAACATCAGAATACACTCGCAAAAGGACGAAGGCTGCATAACGATAGCAGAGCTGCGAACTAAACAGTAAAACTCTAGAGTGGTTATATTCAGCAGCCTTCGCCATTTCATCCATATTCCGAGTTCAGCATCAGACAGTTCTACATCAAACAGGCCAATGCATGACAAAAGTCTGGATTTATATTTTAGATACGTTGTGCATTGAAATAGCAATATAGAGATGGCATGATGTTGTCTACCTTGGGATCAATTTGTTCCACTTTGAGAGGAAAATACAACGTTGCAATTTGACAAAGTCGGCAGGCTCGATACCTTAGGAGTCAGCACTCTTCTTGAGAAAGAGATCGTGGAAGTGCTGTATGACGGCGTCGAGACTGACGAAGCACTCTGCCCTAGAGCCCCCAATATCCGTGCCTATACGGCTCCAGGCACACAAAACTCAGTGTTGACGCAGCTTCTTGTCGGAGTGCACTACCTGCAATCTAAAGGTTATAACAACAAGTATCACCATGCGCATGCAGGATTAGGCGGGTATTCCTTTCTGTTACAAGCACCCGTCTCGATGCTGGGGTCCTTCAAATTCCCATTTTGAAAATAACTGAGAAGAGTGAAGACCCATCGTTAGGTAATTGCATTCATTTGTTTAATATAGCTGAATAAACTGAATAACCAGATGCACGAATACTACAAACCTAAGAAATAAGGCCGACGCCAACTTCTGGGAGGGAAAAGGGAAGTAAGGAAATCTGACCTATAATACGAGTGTTAGACGAGTATGAGGTCAGCCATGCCAAGGACGACGGCGAGT
>NW_020171055.1:0-1393 GCF_000524195.1 Echinococcus granulosus | reverse complement strand
CCCCGACCCTGCCAGCCATGACCCAGATAATAGTAAGCGGAGTAACTAATTAAATTGCTCCAACTGGCACATCTAGTGGACAGTTTGGTTGGATTGTGCTCCATGCTGATTGGCGCATTTGAAGAGGGATAGATCGAGATTTGAGCATTAAAGTTCAGCTATTTGGCCACACTGCTGACTGGTCTATTAAGCTCTGCACGGAATGGCTGTCGGAATATGTTAGACTGGATTTGGGGGTGATATTTCCACTTGACCCTGACTATCGGGGAGACTTCAGGCAACTACCTTGTTTATACCAAATTTGGCTAGTGACTAAGGGCAATGTAAGTGTTTAAAAGGCGCATCGATGCGACATTGCTTATTCCGAATCCAGCTCCGATTTGACTACGAAACTTGGTGCTTCTTCTACTGGTGTTGGCGATTTGTCCATGCGGTTGATTACTTAGAGCAGTGGGTAATGTCGGAAGAGGCTCTCTCCACTGCCAAGGAGCAGTTGTCGTTAAGCGAAAGTAGAGTTGAATTTAACTGTTAAGTATATAATTGTTATAGAGCGAGAATGCGCATCAGTCAAACATGCTGCTTTCTTGCCTTGTTTACCATCTCTTATATCAAATGACGGCTGAATCTTAGGAATGTGATTGGGGCCTATTTTACGAAATGAAAAGGCGCGCTATGCGAAAGCAGAACACATCATTTGGAAGGAAAGTTTGCAATGAACATCTTCGTCGTGGTGATGAACTACCCGAAGGTGGATACATCACATTTAGGAACATTCATTTCTGAATTACGGGACGTCATTTACCACCATAGGTAAGCTGTTAAGCAGATGGGTGACACATGGCGGCATCTAAACGTAAATTACGAAAACGGGCGTACATCTTTTAATGAATTGTTATGAGAGAGATGGCATTTGTGTTGCAATGGTCGTTGAGAGAACATAAACGCCATCGGTTATCCCTAAACAATCCATTCACGGTGCACGTCTGAGACAAACAGGGCATCGTCATATTCTCGTTCTTACAAGGCAACTCAACACAACGCAAAGCCTGTTTCTGAAAAGGTCTCATACCATCGTCTCTTTAGTCGCATAGAACAAGTTTCCCTTTGGCGATTTATATTGTACTGATCCTTTCTCATCCTTGATACATGCGCTGGATATTCGTATGATGACATGTGAAACGAACAAATAGCTAAACACCGAAGATGAGGTGGAATTGGAGGTGACCAAGGCGTGATAGAAAGCTCGGATCACCTTGGCATGTCAGTTTTGCACAAACTCTGTCAGCAATTATTTAGAACTTCCCTAATGACCTTTTAATGTAGGATGATGCAGAAATCGGCAATGTTTTAACTCAACCTCCGCTTTTGTTGCAGACTGGTGTAGGCACTGAGG
>NW_020171056.1:0-1393 GCF_000524195.1 Echinococcus granulosus | reverse complement strand
TACGTAACTGGTGTAGTTCTAATGATGCCACTCTCTGGTCACCTTTTGCTCAGCCGGTTATAATGACAGCCAGTTTTGCTGCCTGTGCACTAAAATATGAGTCGATTGGAATCCACTTACTTTATTATTCATTTTACGACTTTGCAAATACGTTGTGCACTCCGAAGTTTACAAAATATCATGCTGTTTTTCGTTTTTAGCCTGGAAATTTTGAGGAGTAAGTTCAATGTGCCTCTTATTCTCATATACTATAAAATCGCCCCTTAAGTAAGCAGCAAAGTATGATTCAAATGGTACTACTTTTGAGCAGAGAATAATCTTTTTTCGAGAATTTTTCTGGCATTACACTTCTGAGTGGTTACTTGTGTCGAGCGCAAAGTAGTTTTACCTCTTTACCGAAGGATCTCGTCATATTTTAAATATTTTTCATTCAATTGGCAAATGCTAGCATATATCTTTCATCATATCACACCATTTTCAAAAAAAAACGCTTGTGTCTTCGCATGCATTCGGTTAGGAATACTTGTTAGCTTTAGAGCATTACCTTTTGAAGTGCCATTGTGATGGAAGGAGAGTATTGTCAATTTCAAAGGTCTTTTGAGGAAAAACGGAATAGCAGGTTATTGAAAGGGTTTTGTTCGGCGAGGAGATGACCTGCATACACGGCGTTTATTGGAATGTTCTTCAAAATTTTTGAATCCATTCAAATAAAACAAAAATTTGAATTATATTTTAGCATGAGATGTATTTTTAGCACTGTCTTAAAAATTGGATTGCTATTAACATTCATTTCCTAATACTTGAGGTAGTTAAGCTTCAGAATAAATCTTACTTTTTCTGTACTAGCTTTTTTCCCAGTACGTCTTACTTATGCCACCCATTAGCATATTTCTGTATCCACCGATGTCAAAGTGGCATTTCTTAAGTTAAAAAGGGAAAAAATAATGTTTTACATTTTAGCAATATGTACAATACGGTAGTAGACAGGCCACCGGAAGTAGCGGACAGTCCAATTGGTTGTGTAAGTGACAAAATTTTCTAATAGTTTCATTAAAATACATACCACCACTAGAAAATAAATAATAATGATATAGCTGCATGCAGTATGAATTGACACTTTCCTGCCCGATAGATGCTTAAAAGTTTTGCATTTGTAATAGCCTAAATTTGGATATTCACTTCAGAATTCTCCAACGCCTGCAGTGGCGCCGTGAGTCTTGACCGGAAACCAGGGAACCCCCACATTTTGCGTTCAGCTAATGCTTTATAATTTCCCGAGTGTATCTTACATCTTAACCTGAAGTTAACATTACTACTGCTTTTTCAGTTCGGGAGAAGCCGCGCCATGCCTACCGCCTAAGACGTTCACGATGGTAAATTCTGAAATTTCCTT
>NW_020171057.1:0-1391 GCF_000524195.1 Echinococcus granulosus | reverse complement strand
TTATTTTGACAATCCCTCCTTCCACCCAAATCCTGGTGATTATTTTAACTCAATGAAGCAGTCATTAGCAGCGGCGAGGTTATGCGAAGCACCAATCTGCCCATTTCCTGTCACTCGGTTCATGATAATACATTTGCTACGATCGGTGCCACAAACAAGTTGATGTGGCAATGGTTGTGATTGTGTAGCCTTCGGAGCATTGAAAACGCGTATTACAAAGGAGTGATTACACATTAGGCCAAACAGACCTCTGTTACTTGATGACTGATTCTTCTGTAGCCGACCGCAGTGCTGAACAAATTTCTGTCACTGAGGGACCTTTAATTGGTGTTTCCAGCTAAGAAAACTTGCAAATTCACTCCTTTAAAGATCCCTTAAGCATTTTGACTCTTTTGCATATCACTTTGCGTCTTACCGAATTTTTTTTTCAATCCCAGAGGCCTCAAAAAATTTTCACAATTGGAACAATCAGAAGCCTGCATGCAATCCCCTAGATTATAAGGCATGCTTCCCTCCTTGAACATATTTCTATCCGTGCGGGATCCTAAATTGGTGTTACCAAGTTAAGACAACTTGCCAATTTACTCATTTATAGGTCCCTTTAGTGCTACATAGAATTATTTTCAGACCTACTGACTTCAACTTCGTAGGCACCGCCTAATATCCGTGACCAGACTGGAGAAAGGTGCGAGAGTAGAAGGAGATCAGTGCAGATGCCGGTGATATTCCCTACTTCTAATATCGAGGATACAACACTATTCGTGCATCGACTAGAAGCAACATTCACTCCAGAGCTAGGGTTGTTAAAATATCAAAAAAGACCGATTCTGCAAGAAACTGATTCCCATGTTAGAGAATCGTAAAGCTGATAGAGCATTTTCGACTATTTTGCACATCACTTTGCCTTTTGTCGACTTATTCCTAATCCCACATACCTCAACAAATTTTGACGATTGGAACAAGCAGAAGCCTGCACACAATTCCCTAGATTATAAGACATGCTTCCCTCCTTGATCTTCACTGGCAGGAATCGGCAACTGTTGATAGCCACAGTCTGACAGCATCTCAAATAGCTGCAGGATTTCACAGGAGGATCAATGAATGAGATGGTATCGGGAAAGCAGCTATGGAATTCGGCATGAGAAGTGACATTACGGAGGCTGAGACTTATGTATTTCGGCACCAAGTTCACCAAATAGGCAGAAAACCTTGTGTTCTAGGTTAATCTCCAAGTCCAGCTGAGATATGCCTTAGACGAGGGGAGAAGTTCTTACCGTTTTGGACTAAATCACTGCAATGAATGGTCATGAAGTGTAGAGAATTGTGCGTTGCCTTTATTTTGCTTACACTCAAACATTTCAAAGAGCAGATGAAATACGGTCGATCATCAG
>NW_020171058.1:0-1390 GCF_000524195.1 Echinococcus granulosus | reverse complement strand
ATTGGAGGCAGGTTGCTCAAGTGTGGCGTGGAGACATCTACTTTGAATGACCGTGAATCAGTCAGTCTCTTAAATACATTTTGCTAGCTCATAGTCACCATATTTGTGTGAAATGGAATTACAGACATGAATGCAATTGTCGGGTAAGTGGCTCCTTCATTGTATAACCCCTTGAGCTTCCTAATGTCTTACCAAAACACAATGTCCGAAATTTCTTTCAGAGACGGGTATACTGGTGATGAGCTAAAATAATGACTTCTTTAATTTAAAGAAAGGAAAGTAGGACACACTTGCCTCGGTACTGGCAAGAGTAAGTGTTTAGTGGTTTCTCGCATTCAGTTCGCAACCTTCGCCAGGACCGCGGAAAATAAGACACCGAACATCCATTGCGTGACTGTGACAAACGGCCTGATCTTAAGGAGAGCGATTAAGCTCATTTATCACACTGGAGCTTGTCCCTCGATCAAGAAGTATTATCATGCATGGTAGGTGACCCTTAGTGGATACACGGTGGGGCGCGGCGTTCATGTTTGTCAGTGCTAGAAACCAAAGCACCATTTTCAAGGAGGATCTTCAATGCTTCCTAATGACATTTATGAGCAGCTACGTGAAAGAGGGGACGCTGCAACTTCCCATTGTATTCACGAGACTTACATTAGTTTAGCTTCAGCTTCTTTATGTTACTCCAGCCGTGAGTTGCGAGCATCTGAAAGCATTTAAGTGCAACCCCATTCTTACTAAAACGTTGTTTAGACTCCTTGTTTGCTCAAATCACTTGATTTACCAAAATTTCATCTACATATTAGACAATTTGATAAACCGATGAGAGTGGCGACCATAAAATAAGTCACTTAATCAGCAGCGGTGGAAAAGAAGAGCAAAAGTGCGACTTAGGCAGCATCACAGCGAAAGTTTCATGATAGCAATATCGATATAAAATATGGCTTAAAAGAGATTGCGTGGTTTGTCACTCATACCACTCGCTTCTCTAAAATCGCCTAGACTGTGTGCTTCCTACACAAGCGAAATATACTTCCATTTGCATAGTAAAACAATCATTCGACTATCGTCATTTTAGCTGGCCTCAGCTGTAACATAAATTGCGACTTTGGCAAAATTTCATTCCACTGTTTTGCCTCTTATAGGTTATGCAATGCCAAAACAGTATAGCACGGATATTTAAGAAGGAGTAGGTGTTACCTGAATATACTACTTAACATATCATAAATGCGAATGTTGCAACATCAGAATTTGAGAGAAGCATTTGCTAAGTTATGCATAATGGAGCAGTTATTCCCTAAGCAAAAAGTGTCACGTACCACAGTAGCAGCAACAGCAAGTCCAGATTCATATCTGCCGTGTGACTGAACTTCCTCATTGGCATCCTGCC
>NW_020171059.1:0-1389 GCF_000524195.1 Echinococcus granulosus | reverse complement strand
ATTGCACCACGATGCGTTATCACTTTCTACCACTTGTTAACAGTCAGCTTTATTCCATTTTGAAAGAAGTTTAACGCAAAAGAACAAATAACTACTCACCAAGTGCCATCTTGTCAAAAATTTTGTCGATAACAAAACATTAGGGGCACAGACTTTCTGAGTTGTGCAATAGTTAAGTCTCACTTGTCTCGGTATTTACCTTATAACCCGTTAATCAGCGCAACTGTTCCTGTTATTCCATACGACAGAATATCAAAGGTTGTGCGTGAGCAGCATGACAAGAAGAAAATCAAAAGTAAAATTGAAGAGCACTGCGAACACTCAAGGGGGAAAGGTGGTTTGAGCAAGCAAGAGCAAATTGCCCTTTTTTTCTCGAGTCCACCTCCATCCAAGGTTGCAGCCAAATCGTACGAGCTGAGAACCAAATAATTCGCTTTATGTGGGCCACGTATCTGTGTTTCACCACCCTCTTCCTCCACATTTCCATTATGAAGTTGGTGTATGAGTATATGGAGCATGCGGTGAATATTCAAACCTACAACGATATGGATCCGCCAATAACCTTTCCCACCGTTACATTTTGCAACCATCAGCCATTCTCAGCACGTGCCTACGAGCTGTGGGGCAACAAATCTCTCATCTCCCCCACCCACTTTAACCAACTCATTCGTCAGCGAGCAGCCAAGCTGCTGGCTCAATCGGTGGAGATTCCGAAGATTGACAATGAGAGTGTACGTCTCCTTGATCGTGATCATCTGTTGGAGTTTCTAAGACAGGCAATTGTCTACGATACCCTTCCTCTCTACTACCAAAGCCTTCCATGGCCGTCGCATCTGCAGCTTGGACATAGCTCAAAGCATCTGATTGCTCTCTGGCTATTACGGTACAGCAGCAAGTGGGTTGAGAGCACTCAGCACTGCGAGTTAGACGACAATCAAATCCAAAATTCTTTAACTGCTTCAGTGTGGAAATCGTGAAGGAGTATTCTCAGCACATTAAAGAATTGGGTCTGGTGTTATGGTTGGGTCCCGACGAAAACTACGGTAAGAAGGATCGCCAGGCTTTCCTATTTGGTCTATTCAACCAGGCCTACGGACTGCGTGTGTCAATCCACGAACCTGGTCAGATGGCTAATTTGAATTGGCATAGTTTTCAGGTCGCACCGGGTTGAATGAATGAGCTATCCTTCCAAACCGTGCAGAGCGTATGCTACAATAGACCAACCAAGTCATGTCTTCATGAGCCGAAAGAGACTTTTACAGATCTGGAGGAGGACTTCTTCCACGAATGCTTTTCTGTCTAAACAGCCACCCACAGCATCAGATAGTTGACAAATGTGGTTGTCTTCTTGCCTACTCTCCGAGGATTTACTTGCCTAATGAGAGCCTG
>NW_020171060.1:0-1382 GCF_000524195.1 Echinococcus granulosus | reverse complement strand
GTGGCTTGACTGAGCAGGCCACATTTTCATGCCTCTAAATGTTTGTTTACCTTGATTTAGGTTGGTGTTTTATTTTTTTCTACCATTGGCCTATTGGAGCAGATATTTGAATTTCGTTAGCTGGTGTGCAGATCCTACTCGAATATGATTAAACGCGATTCATGGAATCCTTTGCTTTATGAAGACGAATTGGTGCAACATTTGGATTAACCTCGGTTTTGGTTGTTGTTGCGCAATGCAAACAAAATCCCATTCTACAATTACTTTTCCTTTCTCTTCCCATTAAAGGCAGTTGTAGAAAAATTGCTGCAATCCATATAAGATGAAAGCAATGGTGAAATTTGTCCATACGACATAAATCAAGAATTCGTGCGTCAAAAGTACGGCGTATTTGTCTACTCTATTCAAGGATGTAGGTCATGTCTAAGTGTGATATATTCATTGCTAGACGATTAATTATCAGAAGCACGTATTTTGGAGCCATTCTAGTCAATGCTCAGCTTTGCTATGACTTCTCCAGGTGCTACAAAAAAATTAACCGAGAAGCTTTAGTTATTTTCGTATCACATTTTGCTCTATTTGTGAAGTTTACGAGCCGAAATAGCATCAGTTTAAGATAGTAGAAGTCGAAATGGATCGCAATACACCGAAGAACTGACTCAATATGGCCTGTGCTTTTCGGTACATGCATGAAAAATGGTATTCTTTTTACATAGGACGAATAGGCTGGACATGCTACTGGTAGTGAATTATGCCGAAAACATAAACGACTTTTTAGGTCACCAAGTGTCATCGCAAGTAGTGAGGTAGTCTCCAAAGCAAGTCAGAAGCCAGGCGTGCGTGTGTGTGGAAATGCCAATTACCAAACATGACATCACATTGAACAAAGAGAAGCGGCCAAATAATACAGAAAAGTGGAACATATGTCTTGAAAAAGGATATGTCCTTGTAGATAATAAACTGAGGTTCATTTTACAAATTTGCATTTGTCTTCATTGTTGATGTCAGACTGATCATCTTGTTTTAGAATAAAAAGAGCGTTTAAAAAAATGCCTTTCGAAATTAATGACAACTTTAAAATAGCTATCTGACGGCAATTAACTCGCATTTGACTCCTAAATTTTGGTAACGGAAGCGGTAGATATTAGACGAACTTAGCATGACTGTTGGCGATGTCTGCAGATAGCTACCACCCGGAATACATCGTAAATCCCATGAACATGCCACCTGGTGTGAACTCTACAGCTTTGTTGTCAACCATTTGCTGTTCATAAAGGTAAAATGTGATCGCACAAGGTTATACCACATGTCGGATGTGGTGAAGAAGTTTACCTACTAATGGAAGAAATTAGATTACCGGTAATGGCATTGACAGAGAACGG
>NW_020171061.1:0-1380 GCF_000524195.1 Echinococcus granulosus | reverse complement strand
AAAACTTGGCTTGGGTGGAGTGCAAATACACACTGCGAGTGATGAAAGTCATCTCACCAACAAAATACTTTAGCTACAATGCTATGCGTGTTAGCCCATACGAATACTTTAGGCGAGAAGCAACCGGCAAACTCGTATTTCGCTACGCATTGGATGTTATCTGTCCTCGAGGAGAGTGTGTACTCTGAACAGACATAATCCTGTTCACTGTGCCCCATTTATAATGCCATTATTCATGGGCGCCCTGTCTAACCATTCTACGCGTTCCAAAGGATTAAAGGACGAGAAAGACGCCGAATCGATTGCAGCATCATCACGCAAGGGCCGTAACATTGGCGTGAAGGAAGGTTAGAAGTCTATGGGTGGGACTGAATAGAAGTGCAGAGGAGAAGCAGAAACTATGGAGTCTGATGAGCCATGGTGACGAAGTCAAACGACAAACACGTCTTAACAATTTCTGTATGAACCTTACGCCAGAGTTGATGCGTAGGAAATAAGCGCAAATACGGAATGCATGAATGTATGGGTGCATTCAACAATAGTCATGCTTCTTGAACTTTTATGTTCTTCGTTTTCCATACTCTACCGAATTAAATTAATATGACACTGTGACTCCTCGAATTGTGGGATGGACATCAAGTAAAAATGACTCGACAAATGCTTGTAATAGGAAAGAGGGGACTTGCATCCTGGACAAATTAGGAGTCTTGACCTTTCATCCACTTCCCTTCTGCACAGCAATAATGGGCAGTAATAACCCCTTGTGCGCAACATCCCGCCACCTCCCAGAGGTTACTCGGCTCTGCCGTCTCCAGTGTTTGGACTCCTCATACCACACCGACGGACTACATCACCACTTCACTGAAGAAACAATGGTGGTGGTGGTGGTGGTGGTAGCGGAACCATCAACAATAACGCATTCATTTTCAGGTGCAGTAAGAGCCATCAGCACTCCGGTAGCAGGCTAGACCGACTACTCATCGACACCATTTTGCATCCGCGCCACCTATACGAAACAAAATGCACAGAGAGGTAGCGAACTAGTGGGTGAAGGAAATCAGTGGAACGAGGAATTAGGTAATATAGACCCACAGCGAGAGAAGTAGTTAGAGACGCGGTAGTTGTACGCCTCCATACAAGACACGTCGCCTGCTCCAACGCCGAGTGCAATGCTGGGGTGTCGACATTTATAAGCAAAACACATTACAGACACTTCGCTGAACTCAGGGCACAGTCTGGACATATATTCACGCTCACCTATCTCATAGTTCGTGTGTCGAAGGCAAGGTTTGCCATTGCAATCTTCGTGGTAAAGGATGCTGTCGAATAGGCGTCAAGGGCACTTCAGATCAGACGTACCAGTTTACTCACCACTGCCAT
>NW_020171062.1:0-1380 GCF_000524195.1 Echinococcus granulosus | reverse complement strand
GTTCACACATTCCATCCTCCACAGCAAGCATAATGATGTTGGTGGATCAGGCTTACTTGCGGCTTCCAATGAAATAGCGCCCCATCCCCAGTCTTATTCGGCTGCCCATAAGCAATGCTATCATTAGAGACGATTCCTCTCTGGTCTATCAATAGCAGAACACACTATTGCTGTCATGAGAAAGGCATCAAGAGGCAAATACGGAGCAGATCACTCACTGCCGGCAAATGCAAAACGGCGGTTCCTTTACTACTTTGCTTAAATACCGCAATACCGTACCCATTGATAGAGCCTAAGTGATTGCCTTAGAGTGTTGGCTGGAAATAGACGCTAGAGTAGGCTTCTTGAGGTGCTGATGGCTAATAGTGCGGTGGGTTTGAGCACTTTTGTGGAAGAAGGATCACGGAATGACTTGGTTGTGTGGAGTTTGGGAAAGCGCTTTGACGCTGAGGTAAGCGTGTAGTTGAAATCTTTATCCTTAAGTAGGAGTTGTGGTTTTCCAAGGGCCACAAATCAAAACGAATAATTGCCGTGGATTTCAGTATGCTTATTGCGGGCTGGTATGGATGCAGCCTGCTTGCTCTTGAATGCCACACCATTACTCATGATTGTACCATAATCACAAAGCGATCAAAAACAGTTAAAATGCAACAAAAATTGAGTTGACTTGGGAAGTGACTAGTGAAGTGGTGAAGTATTTGCGCATAGGCATTGAGTCCATTGTGTGCCAACGGACTGTTATATGGAATGCGCCAATGCAATGAATCGCGACTGACATGGGAAGTGTGCGTGTTCTACTCAGTGTCAGACCCACGGCTCTTGCCTTACTCCTCATGTCAACGCAGCACGGTAGACCATTTTGCAGAGTTTACATCTAAGATGGTGCGTTTAATAAAACCGCATTTGCAAATTACATGCAAGCTATTTAATATTGTGTGTTTCGTTATGCACCCTCGAAGACGATGGAGCATCATCGCCTTCCATCAAATGCATGTACATTTGCCGCCGATTGGAAACGGAGAATATTATACTTGCAATGCGGTCGATACACGTCAAGTGGCGATTCGATGACAAGCTTTCGAATGCCTTCAGGTTCGTGTCGAAGATGGTGACTGGTGTTTCCTCCTCTTTCTTAGTTGTTAATACAAAAGTATTGCCCATTATCGCCTACTCGGATGCAGCTTCCACTTTCGATGTGTGATGAGGAGCATGCCGGTAATCTTTCCCACTTTGGCAAAATGTGGTTGCACTTGTTCAACTGCAGTGTGCACAGCTTATTGGTATTTGTAGACCTCATAGTGGACGGTGCTGCAGAGAAATGGACTTGCAAATATAGACAGATGCCGTGTACGCAAATATCGTCCACAATCGTCCATTCTG
>NW_020171063.1:0-1376 GCF_000524195.1 Echinococcus granulosus | reverse complement strand
ATAAACATATAATGATTGACGACTAATACCAAATGCTCTCCTGTTACCCTTTTATTTAGGATGGATCATTTTTGATAACAATACTTTTTTCTTTTTCCACTTTTTAGTTCTCTTCAATTTACTGTCTAGCTATGCCAATTACTTCCCATGGTCAATTGTTTCAAGATGGGCTATGTAAGTACGTATGCATATAATAAAAGCCAAACATCCTTATGTAGCTGTTTTTAATAGTTTGGTAAGCGCGTCATTAATGGCTATGTCTAAGTGTGATTTGTGTTCCATAATTTCCTACTTCATAATCACGCTGAATGTTTGATTGGATCTATAGCCTCATAAAAATAAGCGGAATGATAAGTCAAAAGGGAAAGTATTTTGGGTAAAGGAAGTGGCAGTGAGTGCTACCAATATTTATACATGCTGCTTAAATCTTATGTCAGCGCTCAAATAATCATTCTTAAATTTGTATACTTCTTAGCAGGACCAATGAGCCTGGCACCCAAGTATTTGACCAGTAATTTCTACTCTAAGGCACGATATACATATGGCAAGCAGTTCTAAAAGCGCTGCTAATTTGAGTAAAGTTGTTTAAGCTTTACTCAAGCGATGTACTCTTTAAAAGTTGTAATGGGATATTTTATCAAGTCTGTGATTTAAAGTGTTCTTCAAAGACAAGTCAAACAGTTTACTAAAAATTTGGCCATTCCAACGGTGCCATAACAGTATTGTTTATGCAAATAAGGGAATTATAAATGACTTGATAAGCACGCACACTTATTTTTGAGTAGCCAATTTGTACGTGAGACAACGAAAATTCAGACTAAATGCAACATTTCGTTTAAAGTATGATTCATGCATTTAATGATGCATGAGTGCGTGAATGAAGTTGAACGCGGCCATATAATGAGTATGGTGATTTCGCAAAATTCCATTCCACAATTAACTAATGTTCAGCCACACGCGACGGGACTGGCATTTTTCTATGCATAAAATTGGTTTGCTTGGTGTTTAGATTCTCTGCTTCTTGAGTACGATCTCTTTCTCAGTGGCGGCTCACCAGCACGTGCATTTGTGTGTACACGATGGAGTCCACGCAGAACTTGATTGGTGTGTTTTATAATGTTAAAAAATAAATACTTGCTTCCACGCCTTTTTCCATACCTGCTTTTTGTGCCAATATGCCTTTGCTAGATAACTGTGGATCTACTCTGCTTATTTTATTGCACCTCATAAGCACGTGCTGTGCCTCAAGGTAAGAAGTGGTTTGTTGGATTTTTGGAGGGCAAATGCGCTTATTAAAACTAAGAGGCAACTGAATGTATGTAATGAATTATATGTAAATACGAAAATTAGTTTTACTAGTGGGATTAATATTGCCC
>NW_020171064.1:0-1374 GCF_000524195.1 Echinococcus granulosus | reverse complement strand
GCTTCACGTACTTTGCACAACTAGACATTCAGTCGATCCTGCTGCCATTTTAATCCCAATTATTTGTCCTACACAGCATTTATTTGTTGTTGTGGAACATAATATTGAGTAGTCTGCACTATTTGCAATGCCTTTTGTAAGTAAGCTACAACGGTTGATGCCTATTTTACTCCCATTTCTATGCTTCAACACTAATGAACACACCATGAAGATCTTGGGAGCTGCGTATCTTCCAGTCTCTGATGGTGATAACTATGGAAATGCAATAAATGTAAAAATATACTCTAACGGTTAGTCAAACTGATGCCTAGTACATTCATCTTTAACAGGACTCCACTCATTTAAATATTCAAAATTCAGACTTGTTTGAGATCTACTTCATAAAATAGTAAACAGCGTCGATTTTAAATTGTATTTCTGTCCTTAAAATTGCCTCATTATTTGCACTAATAAAGTAAAATAGCATGCCTATAGGACAATAACTGTCTTACTTGTAAGGAAATACAGCATTTCCTACTCAAATTGATTACTGCTGGTCATTTTTTACCACGCCAGCATTGAATTAAATTTCATGAAATGGGAGGGTTTGCCGCAAGTTCAGATTTAAGACAAATGTGGAATGTGTGTGTTAGTCCGATAGCTGTACTTTACACTCTCGAAGAGTGTCACTGAAATAGGCAGCGTGTAATTTTGAATTAATGAGGCATTTGGACAAAATTTAAAGAAACAGCAAGTTCTGTGGGATAAAACAGAATTAGACCTGTTGGGAGTAGTCCACTGTATTTCACTACTTGTTATTATAAAGCCAGGTGAATCAGTTACTTAATATGTTCATAGGCACGACTTTGGATTCATTGACTTTTGTGCTTCAATTTACTCAGGAATGCCTTTATGGAGTGAGGACGCATGATCGCCATTGCAACAACTTCCTGATTTAACTATTTTAGAGTAGGTCATTGGGAGTTTGTTATTACTTTAGAAATCCAAGAATCGAAGTTAAACTTCCTTAATTGAATGTTAGGCATTATAGCTCATGAAGAGCAAATCTAAGTAAGAAACTTGATGAACAAGTTGGTATTATGCACAAATTACCATATTTGTAGTGATTCATCAATTTGATGATGGCTTTGGCCATTGGCTTGAGGATTTCTTTTACCTCAAATTTTGCTTTTTAATCTGACAAGCAAACAAGCAAAAGGAATACAGGAAATTGGTATTCTACATTAGGAAGCCGCTTTAGAAGGCAAAAACCATCCTCCTACAGTTAATCTTTCAAATAACCTTCAAACTTCATTGGAGGAGCCTTATTTGACCCCTAGTATCGCCGCTCGAAGAGGAACAATGGTTGATTTCGAGCAAGTAAACATTCAGACT
>NW_020171065.1:0-1370 GCF_000524195.1 Echinococcus granulosus | reverse complement strand
CAAGCTAAATGTAGTAATATAAACCAATTGGGAAGTATCATCTCACCGACTAGGAGACAACAGGACTGGAGCGGTTAGATTTTGACACCTGATGCAGCTGTTAATTTTTTACTTTAAAGGAGATGGTGTTAGGCGGTGTTGAAAGCCATAAAGTGGTGTAAAGGTGTCCAGAAAATGCCCAAATTCAAAAGTAGGCACACTGGTGCATTCGCAATTGTCATGATAGGCTGCAAAATTATAACACAAGTATCTTGTTGATGAAGCGGCACATCAGCTAGGGTTAGGCCATCTTACTATCTACAGGTACTGGGAGGAATGAGTTAGAGAAAGCTCCACGAACCTGAACACCACTGTTTCCTTCATCAACTACGCAATGATTATTTTCGGGATTGCGTGTGAAAACGCCAAGGAGTAATTCTGGAACTTCTACCTAGCAGAGTAAACACTGCCTGAGGTCTCACCAGAGCTGATGATCTTCACTTTTATTCTTTGAAATCGACAATCTACAAGCACAGGAGAACTTCTCGATGCAACGTGTAGAAATGCATGTGAGTGCAGTCAAATGTTTATTCCACGTCAAATGTTTTCCCGTCCTCTATGTAACAGTGCATGAATTCCAATTTATGAAAATTTAACTGACGAAATCACTCCACTGTGTTTTGGACTTTGGTCTGTCGCCAAGAGTGGTTTAACAATTTGACTTCCGTGAGTTTTAGGTAGTGCAACATAAAATTTGGCTCTATCCAGAAATGCATTCCTTTGTCCCTCCTACCAACTTTACAGGGATATTCGTGACTTACGATGCGTTTTGCTTTCTTCGCCAATGGCGGCGTCGATAGGGATTGTAAAGGTTGACCTGCCACTGACCCCTATCTTACCGGGATCCAACCGCGATACGTGCCTTAGCTGTCTGAAATGAGACTATGTTACCGTCATCTGACCTTTGTCGGACAGGCTAAAACACACATTGAGCTTTGGACGACATGGTTACCGGACAGGGATTCAGTGAGTCAGACAGCTGACCAGACCACTAAACTCATCATAGTGAAACCGTAATAGATGCAAACTACAATCCGTAGTAAACGTTGATACCCATACAAATGAGTGTGAGCGAATAAAATAAGAGTAGGGGTGAGACCGCCCCGGTGCCTCTGAGTGGTTTTACTTCAATTTTCCGATTGGGAGAATAACAGTGGGCTAACCCTGCTGTCTACCATCAAGATCGCGAGGAGCAGAGATGTGATGTGACAATTCGACTTGGGTTCGATGCGAAGACGAAATAAGTAAATGAGGAGAGGCACCATGCAAGCCGAATATTTGTGCTTAATCTACCAATGGTCGAACTGGTGACAGTCTTATGATTTGGGGTG
>NW_020171066.1:0-1369 GCF_000524195.1 Echinococcus granulosus | reverse complement strand
TTAGTACCGGTGAAGCTAGGCCCATCTGGCAGCCACCCAGACGTATTCCACCTCCTTTGCAGGGAGAAGTAAACCATCTATTTAAAAAATGCTTCGAGATGAGGTTGTAAAGTCATCCAAGTTACCATGGGCCTCTCCTATCGCGCTGGCAAAGAAGAATGACGGCAGGCTGCAGTTATGCATCGACTATAGGAAGTTGAATGCCGCAACCAAGATAAATGCCTTCCTTCTCTCCCACATAAATGCCTCACTTGGCTCCTTACATGGGCCGCAGTGATTCTCCACCCTAGATTTAAACTTGGGATGTTAGCAGGTGGAGGTTGCAGAAACAGACGCAGGAACGACAGCTTCTATATTGCCATACGGGCTTTATGAATTTCCGATGATGCTCTTTGAATTCTGCAATGCAGCGGCCACCTTCCAACACCTCATGCAAACAGCTCTGACCAGCCTATTCCCAAAGCATTGCATTATCCATCTTGACGATATTCTCGTTTACGCTGGAGATTCTCTAGAGCACGATACCAACCTGAAACTAGTGTTGGATCGTCTACGGGATGCAGGATAACCTAGAACCCGGAGAAGTGCCGTTTCCTGTAACGCTCGGTCACCCTCCTGGGACATACAGTCTCGTCGAATGGGGATTTCCAGGGGAGCTTATAAGTGGTCGCCCGAGGACGGTGCTAAAAGAACGAGGTGGCTATGTAATACCTATAGTGTTTTAATGTACCTTTCAGAGAGAAGGCAAGGGTAAATATCGAGTCCGGTAATAGAGTCGGCGTCTCTCAAGCCTGAGAGAGATTACGGATCCTCCTCTTGTTTTCCCGATCCACTTCCCTCTAATAAATAAGTCGAGATCAATCAAACCTAGTTGTTCTAAGAGTAAGAGGAAGAGGGATGAGGAGAACTACGAGTCTCGAGTTACATAAATGTTGTATTAAAATAGATTTTTTAATAATTACACGATCCTATACCAGTATAAACTGATAAATAAATGATGAAAACTAAGACATGGTGGTATGCAAATGTGCTAATTAATGATTTAAAAATGAACCAAAACTAATAATACTGCAGCTAACCTGCATATGTATACGGAGGGAGCCATCTACTTTTCACCAGGTACTTAGTTAGAGGTCGAAGTGCAAGCTAGACAGATTGTTGGTGTACGCGTGTGCGAATGAGTGTGTGAGTGGGTGAGTGAGTGAGTGAGTGAGTGAGTGAGTGAGTGAGTGCTGTACGCAGAATCACGGAATTGTTGAATGTGATGTTACAGCACCGATGGCATCAACAATGTGCAACTAATTTGAGGTGAAGATGGATGAGCTTGGCTCGAATCGAAGGCGAACACGTCAAGGCTCCTTCTCAGGCG
>NW_020171067.1:0-1369 GCF_000524195.1 Echinococcus granulosus | reverse complement strand
AATTAAGGAATGCCAAAAAAGAATGCCCAGGTTCTGTCAGGAACCTGGAAGGTAGATAACATTCGCTTCCGTTCGAGCACGCATAAACATATACCAACAGACAAACCGCCTATCAATAGCTGCCCCCTTTCTTTCCCTTTCTGCCTTGTTTTCCTCTTTTCCACCCTTCATTCTCCAATCACTTTGTTCCACTTCAACCAATTTGCCAACTGCAAAATTGCCAGTGTTGCGCTTAATTCAATCCACACTTTCATGTTCCTATCGAGAGCTTCCTGCCAGCATCCAGAGGAGGTAAACTTTTTCCTTATCGTTGATTGCACACTCCTCAAGTGTGGCACAGGACTAGGCAAATGTATTTTCAGCAACAAAAAAGAAAGAGTTAATAATCAAATGATTAAACCTAAACAAAAGGAGATCTTCCGTTTTGTGTCCTTTATCAGGAAAAACAAATGTGACCAATTTGGCCAAAAGTCTAGGCTAAACTGTTAAACAAGGGATGAACTGCATCAAGAGGGGTTAAGAGAGTACCTAAAGGATTTCTCTGACCAATAATTCGTAGCTTTTCACTTCTGTCGCGAAATCGTTGAACAGGCAATACTTTCGTATGGTCTTTCGCTCCTGTGGCACTTTCGCAGTTGCCAGGAATTGCCCATTCACTGCCTCCTGAAGGGCAAATATTACCCTTTGCTCATTAAGGTATACGTAAGGCAAGGAAATCTAATTACCCTTAAGGTCAAACATTTGTTTTAAAGCTAAGCAAATCCAAGTCGACTTTATGCAGCTTCAAATCTTTATTTGGACCCCATTAACAGTGTCACATATATGCAACATACGAGCTGATTGCATGCAGAACGTGAATAATTTGAATTGTAAATACTGAAAACTGCGCAGCCTACACCTGCCTTGGGTGTGGTAAATGTCCTTATTACCTAGTTAGGGGAACTAAGTAAAAAAAATGTGAAAATTTGAGACGACAGGCTGTTGCCTATCATCCTGGCACCAAATGCCCTAACCACCCCACCCAAGCTGGAATCGCCAAAGTAGACAGCCAAGGAGACCTTCCACTTTGCAAGCCCAAAATTCCTCTTTCCTCTTAAAGATAATTCAATTCGCTGGGAAGATGCTGTGGACCATTTTTTGTAAGGACTGAGGCCGATCGCTAGGACTGCGAGGCAGCTAAATTAGGCAATGAAATGTGTTTTATGCGGCATATTAAAAGCCTAACTCTTCTCCATGAAAAAAATTGAAATTTTTTCTATTGTCCTCGTAAATGGATGAAATTAGTGAAGCGTGGGGATATTTTCAGATTCGGCCTTATTTGAAGGGCCGACCACCAAAATTTGATCCATATTTGTCCACTTTTGTGCCA
>NW_020171068.1:0-1368 GCF_000524195.1 Echinococcus granulosus | reverse complement strand
TCGGTGAAAGGAGAAATTGGAACGTTTGGGTGCTCACTCCATGTTTACTGCCATGCACAGTAGGCTAGATACCAAGACGACTTTCACATACTTGCCTACTGAAGTAAACTGCCTCTTTTAGGCTCCATCGACTATAAGACCTTCTCAACTTATATAGGCTTATTTCTTGTTTTTCAGCCTATCAGACCAGGAAGTATCCTATTTCCACAATATATTTCATCTCAATCCCTCAAAACAGTGGTTTCCTAATTTCTAGTGGATTGATTGACCCTGCCTTAAATAAGATTGTTTTGGATATAAAGCCAGGCACTTTTACACTTTGAATTATTTCGGCACCCAGAACAGGTAAGGGAATTGGGTTGACATGCGCGAATGTGTGTGCGACCATCCTAATCACTCATAAAATTCACATGAGTAGCATAAAATCAGGACTGTAAGCACAATACACATTTTGGTAAGGAATTCAAGTCTGTTTTTGCGTAACATAAATGTGAAATGGGTTCACAAGTAGGACAAGAATTATTAAACCGCACTTCGTATCACATTTGACTAGTAAGTGTATCCCTTTTTGGACACAGTTTAATCTACAAATTAGGTAAATGGATGAGCAAGTACATAAGTGCCAAAACTTTGTGTAATGCATCGTCTTTACGAAATGTACTTACCTGATGGGGGTTAACAAGGCAAAATGCCAGAGGTGTTTTGTTGGTGCAGAAGACTTCAATAATACCCTCAGCATTGCCCAGCGGCAATATTAGTAAGGAAATGGAGATGAATGAGAGCGGATTCCCAATCGCCTTTTCCATAGAACTGGGGGGGACTACTCTTTTAGAAGACGATCCGGAACCGAGGTGCCTTTGACCCACTGGCATCTGCTTGATGTGAATAGCTGAGGGCCACCTCTCCTCCATCTTTTAAACCAATTGTGACCACAATGTCATTAAAAGGTACAAAAAGTGCCTACTAGCCTTCGCCTTCTGAATTTTATTGCAATGTATTCTCTTTCCTACCTAAACAAATCAACAAATTTCATAAAGAAATGATGCACAAGTCATGTTGTAGTGGAAAAGCAGAGTAGAGTGCGGTTTGGCCATCACTAGTCCTGTGCCGGGTTTAATTATGAGTGTTGTACGTATGTGTTAACAGGCAAAATTAATTCAATTGCTTCTGCTTGTACTCAACTACCACAGTGACAGAGGGTACTTGAATGAAGAGATAATCATTCTTTGTTAAGTATGGCTGGGGCATTATCCTATCACAAGGAATCGTGAAACATTATATCGCGTATGAAGAAGCCCCTGATAAAGTGCACTTGTATATAAGGCAAACACAACTGAGCAAAGTACCCCACTGAAGCCTATTAGCTTA
>NW_020171069.1:0-1367 GCF_000524195.1 Echinococcus granulosus | reverse complement strand
CAAAGCACACAAATAAATACCTCCAAACACCTGGCACAGGTCAACTCATCTTCCACGCGTTGCACCAATCCCAACGGTCCCTTCAAGGTCGCTCGATGACCTCTCAACGCACGACACATGTATGGTCGTGCATTCATTCTCAAGCGTGTCATGTCAACCATCAATATCACTTCTTCGTGCTTTAATTCACAATTCTTCGGCAACCGATGGAGACAACGAGGTATTCAGTTGAGAGTGAAGGCTCATCTCTGAGCCGCAAATTCTGCGTCTTGCGTGAACAGGGCAAACTCATCGAAAACAATTACCTTTAATGCCTCACACATGGGTGGCGTGTGTCCTTTTGGTTTCGGATAGCTGGTAGCACCTAGTTTAGAGCTTAGCATAGATGCAAGATGTTTCTGGTCGGCAGTGTGAGGGTTGTGGTGGTCCATTGTCCTCCTTGACCTTGATAATTTACGTGTTTGCTCCATGTGCGATAATGCTTCCAGATGTTTTGGAGGATCTCAAAGTTGTCAGTCGGTAAATGTTAGTGCTAGTAACTCCTTTCTTACAAAATTTCCAAAATGTCAACATTATTTCTGTATCCTTGCCAAAGCTTGTTGGATAGGCTCTTGATTGTATGGATAAAAGCAGCAAAAGTGTTGAGTTTCGTTTACTTCATCCTCAAAATTCGTGCCAATTATTCTTGCCCTACCTAAACGCTGTTGTGTTAGCTGGGTAATTTGACCTGATTACCTTGTGGTAGCTGACTCCATAACCTATCTTATGGAGAGAAGGTGTCTTGAGAGAATGGTTGTAGGTCTTTTGCGTAAATTGAAAGTGTCTAGTCCTTTTGAGTTATGCATGAGGTGTGCCGTGAATTAACGCCCGTTCCAATTGCTTCTGCTGTCCTCTGCTGCAGACTGCTTACTTTGGCTCTTAGCCCCTAGCACCTTTAATCACGTATCATTCACTTGAAGGTTAATAGAGTAATTAGTCTTTCCCTTTAGTGTATACGTCAGGCATTTTCACACAAAGTGATCTACTTGACCTCACTGGGGTGCCTACATGAGTAATTGGTGTGGATGTCGACCCATGCAAATGTAATATGAGATATGCTGCCTGCTGCTACAGTTACCGGCATCAGCAGCAATGATGCCATGAGTAAGTGGTGGGGCCTCATTTTGTACCGTGTACATGAATTCTCCAAGAATTCAGATGATGCTCCTAAAGAGGATGGCAGGCAATGCAGGCATCAAATTCGATCCAGTGGATATCTACTGCAAGCACAGCCCAGCAATGGGACACGTAATCTTGCACCGGTCTATCACTTAAATGATGTCGACGTCTTGATGACGATCACAAAAGACGAATTGTTAATGGCATTG
>NW_020171070.1:0-1363 GCF_000524195.1 Echinococcus granulosus | reverse complement strand
ATCTGTCATGTAGCCATCATAAGGACGCCTTCACTCTAATTTTACTGGAACGTTGTCTCAAAAATAGACTGCTCTATACGGATTTGCAGTTTGAAATAATAATAAGAACGGCTTAGGCTCAACTGCACCCCAGTGCCCAGAGTCCATAGCGCTTGTGTGAACTTTCTGAATGACCTAATTGTGTAAGACCTGTAGTGATGAGCCAGACCCCAAGATAACGAAAAGAAAGTGAGCAACTTCTTTTCCCTGTTTAGTTAATTTCTGTATGTTGTGGGTGGTAAGTCAAGAGCAGGCTGATAAAAATTAAGATAATTTGCACCAAACAATGGGACAACTAGCGAATTTGGCAAAATTCTGCAACAAATTAGTAGTTAACTAACATATATTTTGTAAACTCACGAAAATATACTCATATTTGTACAGTGAAAATGTTATTTGCACAGAAGAGTGCCAACATATAGAGAAGCTGATTTTTAATTTTGTGATAAAATACGTTGATCGGAGTTGGTTAGCTATTAAATGAAAGCAACAGTTACACAACTCCCCTGAGTACTAGCTACATTACATAATGCACAAGCACACTTTCTATTTAGGCATTTGTCACCATTCAGGATCTTGAGATCGGATGATCTCGATTTGTTTGTTGATATTCTTAGATGAGCAGCATGGTTTCCTTTGATGTAGAATTTCGGTTAAGATGAATAAGGAGTTCAACAAACATAAAAAACAGTAAAAGCCTATACATTTGTGTTTGTCTTACCGAAATCAAAAGTAAAGTGCCTTGGCAGAAATAATTGTCCATGCAATCAACCAGATGTTTACTTTCGCATATGCAGACTATGGTTTCAATTGGTGGTATAATATTCAAATCACGGTTACAGCTTCCTCGTTGTCTACCCATCAGTAAGTGCTACAAATTAATCACCGTCTTCATAAAGAACACAATCACACAACGATGACCGCTCCCAATATAATCCTAGAAAGTAGTCATATTTGTCGCTTTGCACAATAAAAAAGGGGAAAACCAGAATCTGCATCGTTGGATTAATCTACAACCAGTTACGAAGGAGCTTAAACGAGGAAATAAAAGTTTTCGCATTTCGACTGGCTATTAGGGATGCAATGGCAAAGCAAGCAAGTTATAAATTGTAGTAATATCCAGCAAATATATTAACTAGTTCATTTGACTTTTTTAAAAAGTCGGTATTTCGTGAACCTACTATTATTGAATCTTTCTACGTTATCTAGATGCCAATGTGCCATGCATCAAAATTCACCAACACTCGACACACGCTATTAATTCGATTGTTATATGAAATAAATCATGTGGTGGACAATGGAGATTATACATCAACTGAGGTCT
>NW_020171071.1:0-1362 GCF_000524195.1 Echinococcus granulosus | reverse complement strand
TACCACCTGTGTCGGTGAGGAAATTGGGCAGTTCAGTTTGTTGAATCTCTTTAGCTCATACACCCAAAAATCTGTTTGAAGCTCCTAAACATTTGATTCTTCACGCAATTATTTCTATTTCTCATTGTAGAGATTAATAATTTTATTCGGCAGAAGTTTTCCTCTCTTAAATCTGAATTAATTAGCAAAAAGACCATTGTAATAAATTAGCTTATTTCATAGAATCAGCAAGTTTGGAAGCCTTCTTTGGCATGCCTGCAAAACGACAGGTAATAAAGTTTGAGCTAAAGAGAAATTCCACAATGTCTATATGCTACATCAATAGAAAAGCTAATTGAAGTGAAACTTGAGCACGCATTCTAAAATCCTGTGACCACTACAGGTAAAAGCGCTTTGGTCAAATAAATCCAAAGTGCTTTATCGAAGAGCTTGGCATGATTTTCTTAACTAGAGACAATGGTGAGTCGCCAAATGGCCGTCACCATACACCAGATTAACGAATCAAGAAATGACATTGGAATCGCGACCAATCCATGTATGCTTCTCTTAGACTGATTGTTGAACAAACCATTGAAGGAATGTTGTTGCTTGCGACAGCTTAAGCTCAAACATTTACAGCAATAGCTTTTCGGTTTTCACGATTTTCGAAAGACTGATTCTGACTAAGTTCCCGACGTTGCTACTGATAAACTTACAAGTAGTGTAGATTTTGTGAGTGGAACACCTTCATCAAGAGAGAAAGGACACATTCAACATACAGCCAAATGCCTTCTCCTTCTCCTCTTAATAAAGCAATGAAAAAGACTCCTTGGGGTTTGCTTTCGTCGTCTAGCCTACAGCAGGGCCAGGTGGTGAATGATAAATGTGTCAATGAGATTAGCTAGATTGGCAAGTGTCGTGGCTTCTCGGATACATCGTTCTCCTGCCTCGAGGTCACCCGTACCCTCGAAGTGGGTGACATAGCCATTGTAACGCGCCAGCAGATAGTTCAAAGATAGGGTGATTGCCTTTCCAAGAGCTGATTAGGACCAACAAAGGAGGTGTTTTAACAAAGAAATCCAGTCTGCTTTAGGTATGCAAAAAATTGGCAGCACAAAAGATGGTATTTTATAGGCAGATACAAAGACTTAACAAAGGAAACTTGTTGAGAAGGTATTGTGCCCTGTCAGGGGACTACTCAGATATTTAAAAAAAATCTTCTTTGAGGAAGAACGGTAATTCCATCACCCTGAGTAAGACGCTTTCGACCAACAATATGCTTAATCCTACCTTGCATTGCAAAGCCGAACTGATACGTCTGTCTACGCTTATTTGCGACCTTCATAAGTCCTAAAACTAACAAATAAAACAAAACAAACCACT
>NW_020171072.1:0-1362 GCF_000524195.1 Echinococcus granulosus | reverse complement strand
GAATTATATTTCTTATACCCCTGATGCGGTTTGCTAAATCTGATGCATTAATCCAAGGTTGTGCTTGAGAGTGGCATCAAGAAGAATGCATGAAACATAAATGGATATGTTATGTATCCAGATGCTGAGTCACTGCAGGCCTCAGACTGTTTGTGAAGGTTTATGCTCCTTTACGTCATTCCATAATTCTTTACTTCTTGTTTACAGATGCATCACGTAATGATGTCCTTCATTCTACAAGTCCAGTAATCGCCGATTGGATTTGACATGAGTCAAAATGTTCATCAAGCTGTTTTGTACAGCTTATCTTGATTAGCATCCAGAGACATATGATCAGCGCTCTTCTGCTGCATTCCAATGACAGTACATAGTAACATGTGCCGGAATGGTTGACTTTTCTACATGGATTACGTCAAGGCATAGTTAGGACACGAATCTGGCCATTAACACTAAAATTTGGAGAAAAAGGGAAAGCCAGTGCTGATATTATACAGGGCATCAAACAAAAGCTTCCATAAACGGTGGAAAAGCTTTTAAAAATAAACAGATCATCTACAGTGATTTTTACATCTCAAATTAATACGGACATTCATTATTGAAGCATATCCACTGCTGCGTCAACTTTAATAAGGTGTTTGTGTTTAAGCTAACCAGCAACTTTAGTGTTTGAAAATAATTATCCGCCAAATGTTGCTGCGTCTCAGATCCCAAATTAGTTTTCCAAGAGGTTCATGCACATCTCCAGTTTCACTTCCTTGTCCGTTTCCTTACCGATTGTCAGAAGGCAGAAGGCACAACAGCACTTGTGGAAGAAATCACTGGTGACATCTACATCCATTTGAGATGGCTTGGTGGTCAGTTAGCATCGAGGAGAAGGTGGGGGAATACCACCCCAATTAATGTCCACCACTGCTAGAATTGGCTGCGAGTGAGAAAGCAGACTAAGTGATACAATGAGTCGTGCCGATGCAACTGCACCAACGCTGCATCAATGAAGGGGAAGTCAATGAGTAGATCTTCGAGATAATTGTTGCATTTCTAATCAAACGACCTAGGATTTAACGTGCACTTGGTCTACGCCGTAAAAATTCGACAGGCATTTTGCCATTTCCTATAATTGGTGAAAGACGCCCTATCACCTTCGATGTCTTGTTCCTTCTGACTATCAGAAGCAACCGATATTAAAAATCACAAAATGATCTGACTTAGCTTTGAGTATATTTGTAAAAATATGTTAATGCTACTGAAGTTGCACTGCCAAATCGAACCACTAGCAGTGACAGCGACCCCTCAGCCAATAGCATCATTTAGCGGATGACATTGGACACCATGGAGCGATGCACCCATGGAGGAGTGTATCAA
>NW_020171073.1:0-1362 GCF_000524195.1 Echinococcus granulosus | reverse complement strand
GACTGAAACACGTAACCACTTTATTACCAATCAGTCAAGCAGTAAAATAGTTCATAGGAAAGTAAGAAAAAAGTGAAGGAATCAATTAATCAGTCAATCAGTCATTCTCCCTGCTGGTCAATTAATAGTAAGGCAAATGGCCAAATTAGGAAGCAATACATCAAATAGTCAATCAAAAATCAGTCAGATTGGGGGTGAATAGAACAGCAGGAAGAAAATAGTTGTCGCAGGCACCATCACAGTCGTTTGGATAACTAGAATGGGGAATGAGGATGTTGGAGTGAGTCTATGTGGGTAAGAAAGGCATAAGAAAAGCAAATGAGAGAAAGAAAAGAGTGCAAACTTACTGGGAGACGTGGGAGAGTCGAGGGTTGCGGGTTAGCGGCTAGAAAACAGATGTGCAGTAAAAGAGGTATACGTTGAAGTGTCAAGACAAGCACTGCTTCCCTTCTCCTTATCAGCCACACATCCATTGCATGATCCACCTCTCCACACAACCATGTCTACTCTCTTTGCATCGTCTATTCCCTCACCCACCTATCTATCTATCGACGCGCCCATTCTGCAGGCGTCGACTTGCTACACCTCGTAGTAACAACAGTAGGCGCAGCATTACCAACCCCTTCTTTCTCTAACTGGCTGGATGGCTGGCTGACTGGCAAGCTGGATGACCGACCTACAGATCAAACGACTGACTGACTTGTTTTTACGTGTGGTAATGAAAATAATAGAATCTTGCACAAAACCACTTCGCAGCCGTGCACACATATATATGGTGCCTCAAAGGGAGTCACTCATCAGGGAATTTTGAGTTCTTCCTCTAGCTCTGCCATCATCACACCCACATCCTTCTTATCCACCTCCACAACCACATTTACATCGACATCCATATTTTCTGTGGCAGCTTAGGTGATTGATAGCTGGTGTGACATCGGTGAAGATACAGTTGTTAAGTATGATGACGTGGCGCTAACAGAAGCGTAGCACAACTGGGAGGGTGACAACTGCCATTTCCCCACCAGCTCATCCATATCGCACCACCGGCACTTAGACAGACCACATTGTTAAGGGCAGGCGACTAACACTCTACCTTCTTTTGCTACTGCTGTTGAGCACAAATCATTACAAAGTGTGGTGATGGAAAGATTTCCCTCTACAGGGAAGTTCAAAAGCTAAAATCTGCAGATACACGAATAGTGATCGTCTTTCACAGACGGCTGCAGTGGTTCACGGTCCGTCAAATATTCGGTCCTAGCGGCAGATTGGTTTTCCCACACATAGCACTTTTCTTTTCTCAAAATGGGTTTTAAGGCTATCGAATTCTTATTTTAAACTATCGACTGGCTATGGGACTACCTCTTT
>NW_020171074.1:0-1361 GCF_000524195.1 Echinococcus granulosus | reverse complement strand
AAACGTCAGTTGAGTGACATGTAATCGGCGTCACTTTGTGGTACCTGCTCACACATGCAGCGCTGTGTGAAAAGGATGGCATTGAGGAGGTGGGTGAGGAGTGGGCGGGATATGCACGGTGTGGGGAAGGCGACTACTTTCGCTGCATTTGTTCACGACGAAAGATTCGCAGGTCATTCGGTTGAGTGCGAAGCTAGAATTGCTCTGACTGATTGCAAAGGCACTACATGACATGCAAGGAATGCAGGATTGAGTCCATTGCATGGCAAAGAATTGGCATGGATTGAATAGAGGAGTAGATTTTTATGCATCTAGTTGATAGGTGGCAGAACACTTGACACACTTGTGCGGATTGCGTAGCACGGAAGAACTCGGGGCCTAACGAAGTACTCAACTAAAAGACATTGTACCTGACACCTTCCAGACACCACCCCTACGTGTTAAACTCCACCTGCTTTGCAGAACACTGCAGAGCAAACGATCCTAGTTGGCCCCTCTTCTGAACCAGGACGAAGGTACGATAGGCGTCGGTGCAGAATGCAGCCAATGCACAACGACAGAAATTGTCACTACCGGCCTTGAATATGATGAGAGGTAGTGTGGACATCTCCACTCCAGCAAATCGCCCCTCCTATTTTGCTTTCTCATCAAGCTTATCATCCTTACATTCTGCTTCCTCTCGTCCTATTCCCACCTCCCTCTTCCCACAGGCGTTTATCAGGAATTTCAGCTATTTCATGGATTGCGTTGGTTCCTTCCTATTCTTCTTCCTCCATATTAACCCACCTCTATGAGGGATGAAATTGAGTATTTGCTGCAATCTGATAAACTTCATATCAGATGTTTCCATAGGGCTCTCATCTTCCACGTAAACATCTGTCTGAACTGCTTTGTGGCACCTTCTATTTTGGCGACCTACACGTTATTGATGTTAAAAATACACTCCTTGAGTAAGCAAGAGCACCTTGTCACATAATGGGCAAAATGGTGGTGTTGCCTTATAATAAGAACTTGGCGAATACACTAGTCTTAGTGAGCCGTGAGCGAGCCCTTTGAAGTAATTTACAGCAGTCTCCCCACCGCTACGAAACGAAATTCGACTAATCATCTAGCTTGGATTGGACCAGGAAGTTATAGAAGATGAAGGAAAAGTGTTGAATAATCCATCTGTCAGACAATGATAAAGCCAAACATGTGATGGGAATTCTGAACAACCACCGACTAAATGCCGATTTGATAATGGGGTCCTATCCAGGCCAATGTCTGCAACCGCTCACAGTCAATTCCAAATCAGCTCTGGCATGAATTAGAAAGTCTTTAGTGCTGACCCAGATGCTACGTTGCATTCTTGACAGAAGTGA
>NW_020171075.1:0-1359 GCF_000524195.1 Echinococcus granulosus | reverse complement strand
AGAGTACTGAAGAGAAGAACTGGCCACATCACAGCGATCGCTTAATTCAAACGTCCAGAGGAATGGTATTAATGAAATAGCTTGCACAATGGACGAAGCTGAGGAGGATCTAACTAGGGACCAATGCTGCCCCTCACCACCCGAGGCAATGAGTAATGAACTGCACACAACTCCACTCTATTCCACTCGCCTACTTGTAGTGTGCTGCTACCTGCCTTCGGTGGAGCAGTGGAACAACGAAGAGGCGACCGATTGGTAATCACCATTCTCGGTGGTTTCACGGCACGATGCGTCGCCAGCGCTGGCGGCTCTAATATCCTGCGGTTAGAGGTCATTTCTCGGTGGAGCGTGTCGTGTGGGTGGTGACATAACCGCCTCTTTAAATGCCACTCTGGGTCATCTTTGTAAGCTCACTCATTCTACATCCTGTAGCATGCCATGGCAGCTCCTCGCATTTATGCACGTGTGCGCCGTGAAGCCGAAGAAGTAGGTGAAGTCGAAGACCATGGATCGACACTGGATCGTCTGGTTAGAGCAATTGGTTAGCAGGTCGTCTCAAAATCTAAAGGTCGTGAATTGGAATTTCGCTCTGTCAAGCATTTTTAACCTCCAGCTCAAACGCTTGCCCACGATACTGACCGGCGCGGCTGAAGGGATGTGCATGGACTGTGGATTGGATCTAACAAAATACTCTCTGTGGGACTTCAGCCTATATTCGTCTACTTAGGAGGCAGATGTCTTCTCTATGAGGCTGCGCGGGCTGGTTCGGTGGCCTTCCCCTCATTCTTGTTGCATTATTTTGGCCAAAATCCATTATCTTCTTACTTTGTCAACTGATGTGCATCACTGTCTCACATAAATTACCGCATAAGCAGGAGGGGAGTCAGCTTGATTACATATGTAAATGCTTCAATTTGTTCGATGACAGGTCGTCATTTCTTGCTTCTCGCCTTGAAAGGAGGAGCAATGTCAATCACTTCGTAGGTATTTTCAAAAATGAGCATTTTCAGTTATTTACTCAATCAGAGAAAGCCTATCGAGGCATAAGTGGAGGATCCGTGAGACTATTATTTGATACACATTAAACTCAAACTCAGAAGAACACCAATTTACTTCAAGCAAATAGGACGGCGTGTCTCTGAACATGCGGATCGGTAAAAACCAAGTGGTAGAATGAATGGAATGGGCAATACAGACGACACTCCTGAGTACATTATTCGTAGCATGCAATTGCTCAGCACAGAGGCGGATGCACAAATGAGCCCAATTGCTAATACCCTAGTCTGCACCCAATCTTGCATTTGTTCCATCATCAAGTGTGTCAAATGCCCCGAGGTGTTAGAAAAGGAATTAGATAGG
>NW_020171076.1:0-1355 GCF_000524195.1 Echinococcus granulosus | reverse complement strand
AAGTGCCCTCTTCCACTGCTCTACACATAAATGCCAAATTGTCGGCTTCAAGAAGCTCGCAAATTTTTTAAAAACAAATCATCCGGACGTATCAATTTTCTACACAGACATATTTCAAAACTCTTTTGACGATTTCGCCACATAGAAAACTCGGCTTTCTTATGCGCGGTGTTGTTCAAAATTAAATTTGCTGCCTTTTCACAACCTTTTACTTTGTACTAATTCCTCTTTAGATTTGCACTTATAACCCTCGTCTACATAGGAGAGGTCCAACACTTTCCAATTCATGATGGGATGACCTACATTGAGCTTACGTGAACAATGAGAGTGGTGAATTGTCATCCTACTGGTCATTACTGGCAACCTTATCGTTGGCGTTTCTTCACTTACATCCTTTAGGTCCCACTCGCTGGATTTTTAATGAGAACGGGACTAGAATCTTAACATTGCGAAGAGAAATTTATGCTGAAATCAACATCATTTTTGCCAGGTTAATCATCGTTGTCGGCAGTTTCAGGGTTTTCTCAGTTAATTTATTTACTCTTTATAAAAAAATGTAATTATCCTGTAGAAGACGCTAACATCATGTAACGGGCGGTGACCCATTCCCTATTATTCCAGTGAAATGTATCACTGCCCTTCCACTTCCTCAGCTGTGCAAGAATATGGAGTCAAAAAGACCAGACAAAGTGTCCTTTGAATGTAGGATCCATTCTATTGGTGGCCAACAGACACTATCCGGCACCACTTTCAGTCATCGCCAAGTAAAAAAACCCGGGGCTGCCACAGCCTATACCAAGGTGCATTCTTCCGTAATATATTGTTCACCTGGACACGCTACATCCAGATTGAATCCGGCCCTAGCCTACTTTGTCTCGATGAGTTCGATAGGCTGCATCTATAGGGATTTTAATCAAACCGTTTGATAATAGGTGTATTTCTTACCTGTTCCCGTGGAACGGTCCCTTATCTTCCCAAAATATACCCATTAGAATTCCGTTTTTGACTATGTAGTCACCTTACAAAATAGTTGGCTCCAAAGGACAACAACTTGGTGCTCTTCCATTCTCTTGTTTGACGGGATCAGAAACTGATCCTTAAAATAAAATGATTGCTGGGCTTTGTTTCCAAGATCTAGTTCATTCTCATAGAAGAGCCTGGTTATGTTCATATTCCGTTTGGACCTATCGTGGAATTATCAAAGGCAGAATAACATATCCTTTGTCTGCTAATTATCCGGACAAAACTAGCCTCCAGAAACGATGGACTGGACTTGTTAGTCGAGGGTATCCGGCTATGTCATTTTGTTTCCTTTTACTAAACTCGTCCTGCTGTGACAGGCTTTGCCAGTTCTA
>NW_020171077.1:0-1354 GCF_000524195.1 Echinococcus granulosus | reverse complement strand
TGTTGGTTTTTTATGCTCCACATCAGTCATATCATTAAGTAAACAACAAGAACTAAGAGCCTGAGACACTGCACACTCACTTTTAAATACACTAGAACGCTGTCTTGGAAACACGACTAGACAGGCAAATAGATAGATAAGGAATGTTATCACAAGGAACACCATCATTCCTTAAAAGTGCTTCAAACTTGTAATTATGTAGGGTTTCTGTACAGGGGACAAATAGTCTTTTGTGTGCCAAAGGTAGGGATAATGCGATTTTCCTTTTCGGATGATCCATGAGGGACAATTCGTTGTGTCAAATAAGCGCGTGCAGGCGCCAAACGGCGAGATGTCAACAGCGAATGAGATGGGGGTAATAGTGGTGGTGGTGATGGCATTTGCATGACACTATAAGAGCTGTAAAGACCGGCATGGTCAACTTGCTTCGCTGAAGTGGTATGACGACAGTAATGGCAAAGATCTCGACAATGTCATTTAATGAGTAGCAACCGTTTTGTGGTCCTTACAGTCCGTTTCTTCTTGCTTGTGTCAACGGCGGCAGGGTCTTCCCCGAATGCTCCAGGCTCGCAACTCTCACATTTCTCTCCTTATTGTAGTTTTTTATCGCAGCTCTCAATTGGTTAAACTATGGAAAATCCACTGGGCGTTTGGCACATACTCTAGGAATTCGCATGATGTCCTAGTGATATCTCTGCTTGCCTACTCCATTCATCTGTTTCATTAGGACGTTGGCATTCAATTCTAATTAACATAGCACATTATTTGATTGCGACACAAGATATACGTTTTCCTCCGTTTTTCTTCCAATTCCAAAGGAGACAATTGGCTTAATATCAGAAATCTGAGGGTGATTTTTCTTTTCACCTTGATGCTAGAGCGTTCTTTGAGGATGTGCGTATCAATACCTCTCACAAATGACTAGCAAAGCGGAACTTAGTCCTCTTATCTAAACAGCTTGCTGTAGCAGCCTCTGATGGTAACATCGGCAGCAACAAAGTCAATTTTACGTCTTGTATGCGCCAAACTATCTGGTGTCTTTGCGTTCTTAGACATACATGAGGTTGAAACTTGTCGTACAATGACTGAAAATGACCTGAAACAAATGAAAAGCCTTTAAATTTTACGGCGTTTTTCCAACATTCTGCGTGATTGTAACAGGCGAGAGGTTCCCTACAGACATTCATTCTGCTTCGCTACCCCTACCATCTCAGCCGTTTTCATCAAATTTGCAGAATGATGGCGTGGCAGTGATGATGAGGATTAAGAGAAGGCTGAGGATGACGATGAGATGGGAGATGGGGAAGGGGAAAGTGGTCTTTGACAACATCAGCAGCAACAGCAGCATAACCCA
>NW_020171078.1:0-1353 GCF_000524195.1 Echinococcus granulosus | reverse complement strand
AAACTTGTAAACAAGTGTTATTGTGCCTCCGCCGCTATCGCGACGACCATTGGGTCGTCCCAATTATAAAAGCTATTGATTTATTAAATTTGTTGATGACCTGCATAACCAAATACAGCAGCAAAATCTTCCATTTATCATCGCTTAACAACGACCATGAATATGATAATAGCCCGTCATACGCATCCACTTGCTCACATATCCTTACCAGAAGGGAGAGACTTGGCGTTAATAGATTTGACGTTTAAGCCTTGATAGTTCTACTACTGAATCAGCACTTTGAGGTGGAATCGGCGCAGAACACAATAGGAATCAGGTTGCATAAATCTCTTACATTATTTTCGAGTAGCCTAAGCATTCGGCAGAAACACAAGATAATAGAAGTATGTGCACATCAAAATGTTTCACAAAAAGTACTTTATTGAATCAGGTTTACTTAACCAGTTTCATTTAGTAAAAATAGCGCTTGATTAAAGGCGTGTCTTTCAAAATTCTAACAGTATTTACCTGCATATACCCTGAAATACACGTTAGTGTGGCGGTTTTTTAGGCAAACAGCAGATCAAATTGTTAAAACACACAGCTTAAATGGGCCTATAAATGGGTGTCTGTGTGTGCAGCATTCCCATATCGTTGCAGCTAGTAGCCTGGTCAATTCGGCATATCAAGTGAAAACTCTATGTGTCCACTTCAAGTAGGCCGATAGGTAGAATATTGTAGGCACTTAAACTAAGTCAATTTCTTAAAAAAAATCATTCAGCTGTATGCCCTAATGGGAATAGAGAGAAGCTTAAAATCTGGTGCTGTGGTCCGCTGTTAACACGTAACATCGCATATTCTTCCGTCAACCGTGTTTCCTTTGTATGCATTTCAGCGCCATCTGGACTGGATGCAGCCAGACGAGGCTTTCACTAGTTCTGACTCGTGATGATAGTAATATCGACGAGCCTCTCCTTAAAACGGATGATGATGGGAATGATTAAATTATGTTCAACTACTAACTGACATTGAGGGCCTACCATATAATCATCAGGCCACGCATCGATTACGCAACAATGTGTCAATGCGTAGGTGAATAAGCTCATTTGAGGCGCAACCAAGAAAAATGCAGCATTCAAATTTAGGCATATTGAGTCAAACGTGAATAGTGGGTGTAAGGACAATCTTTTATAGGGAACATAGTAAAAGAGGGTAGCAAGCACCACAACACAAAATACAAGGCTGCTTTGCTAAAGAAGAACGGGAAACGTAAAATTTGATGTACGGGACTCCTAATTGGCTGTAGCCAGTACAATCAAAAGTTGATTAAGGCCCAAAGCATGCCTCTTTTGACACATTTCTGCCTCTGGATTC
>NW_020171079.1:0-1350 GCF_000524195.1 Echinococcus granulosus | reverse complement strand
TTAAAAAAGGGCTTTGCAGATGTCATCTGCGTCATCTGTTGCCAGCAAAGTCCCTGTGTTGGCAACAGTGACTGGGTGCGTGAAATAGGTTTCTTCAGCAAAATGTAGGGCAGCTTTGTTGCAGCCTAGGAGATAAGCACCAAGTATCACGTTCCAGCCAAGTTCTGGACACACAATGAATTACAATGTTCAAGTTTCCTTCCCTATAGGAAATTGAAGAGCTTGAGAGGAAAGGTGTAAAACAGAATAATAAACTCTTTGTTGCAGATTTACACTGGACATTGGGCATGTGAAAGGGAAAGAGGAGGGAATCGCCCCTTGCAGTGATACTAATAATGGGCGATTTTGGCAGGAAAGGATATACAGGTTGTTGGACTTGAAGGCGATTAATTGGACACTGGTAGGTGAATGTGAGTGGGTGGCTGAATGGAAAAGTGGTCATGTGGGGAGGAGTGTGGTTGTAGGGACAGGGGTAATGTAGTCTACTCTGCTTGAATAAGTAGGGAAGTGGGTGTGGAGGCTGGGTGAAGTAAAGGGAAAGGCAAATAAAAGTTGGTGAAATGTGTAGGGTGAAAAAAAGTGTGGGATAACTGAATATGTGCGAAGATGAAAAGTGGGGAGAGGAGATAAGGTGGGGCAAAAAAGTGCGTCAAAACACTAACGGGCAAGAGTATAACACCAAAGGTTTGTGTTCCCATTGGCAGTTTAGTGACTTTGAATTCAACCAGTGGGATCCTCTGACAGACAGCGATATTGAACGCTACCACTACTAAATTCTGACAGCAAGCTGTTGTCAATTGCAGGAGTGACATGACCTACGGAAATAGGATTAAACAGATATACCGGCCTACAAGGTGTCGTGGCTATGCTGTAAGGAAGTGGGTCATTGCATCGATACACGATGAGTGAAACGACCTTGACATATAAAAGTACCCTAAAAGGTAAACCACATTACCCGGGGGAGGCATGACAGAAATGGAGAGGAGAAAATTAGCAAATCGGTACACAGCATAGCCATGTGATTGTTCATTCAAAAAAATGGAAATGCACACAAGTCATGCGAATTCTAATGGGACCACTGCATCCACATTAGACATCCAAGGAGATACGATATCACGCAACCACTAAATAAAGTTAAGGCAATATGCAGGCCTCTAAAAATGGGGCAGTGGCCTGCAATTACAACTCAATCTACATATAGTGCACTGGGGACCAGTCTTTCCACCTCTTATTAGACCTAAATCCCTATGTAGTGCTGGGGTTGCAGTTGCGTATCTTCTCAGTTGCATGAAAATTTAATTCTTGGAATTGTATTCTTAGCCTTAGCTCTTTCTACAGGTCTAGGTGCTG
>NW_020171080.1:0-1350 GCF_000524195.1 Echinococcus granulosus | reverse complement strand
TCTTTGCCAGTAACGGTGGTATTCTTGATGAGCACATAACCTCTGGCGAAAATATCGTGCAGTGTGGACTGCTTACTACAACACAAAGCGGATAATTTGCAACAGAAGAGACCCTTAAATCAACTTCTAATGTGTTTCAGACGTTCTTAACAACTTCAGCAGGTCAGGGTGGTGGGGCACAATGAGCCATATCCACGCTTACACCGTGAATAAAAACTCCACTTCAACATTGCCGACGGCAATAATAAAAATGAAACTACACTCACCGCGTCGAAGCATCAGACCGACAGCCAGTGAGGAAGCAAACGGCAGGCTCGGCACCTCCGAAGATTAGGCTACACCCAGAATATCGCTCTACTAAACAGAAAAAGATAAACGAAAAATTTTAAGCAGTAGCTACTCTGGAGAATAGGCAAAGTGGAACAATCAACGCATTCATTGCTGGGGCTTCGTTCTTTCCTGCCCTGCCACAACCGCAGTTCCCCACCTATCCACCTCAATCCGGCCTAATTTCCTAGTTCCCACCACTCAAGGACCTAACCTCCTTACTCGCATCAGTCACTAAAGCTGCTTCCACTTCTACCATTTCAGACCCTAATTCTCCAATCTACTTCACTTCCTCCCACTATTCCAGAAATCAGTCCTCCACACATCTACCGTAGTTACACCAAATTTTCCAGTTGCTATCACTCCTGGATATAGCTTCTCAAATATCCACAAACGCTCCTCCTCAAGTATCTAATCCCTACCACTGCAAAACCTGATTCGCCACACAACTGTTCCTTTGAAATATCTAGTTTCCACCAAACCTGAACTGGACCCTCTACGTACCTACCCAAATTCGCTCCGGTTACCTAGTTTGCATCATTTTAGAACCCTGCTTCCTATCCTACTCAGTTTCTCTCCAAATATCTAGGGCCCATCACTCCAGAACCTAGTTCTCTATACATCCAATTTGACTCATTCTAGTCACTCATTGTTCACCACTTACAAACCTAATTATCAACGTACCAGCCTCAGCTCCATTTTAATTTCTAGTTCCGATCAATCCGGGGACCTTTGCCAAGCATGCTCACCTTAACTTCTCCCCGAATAAGAAGTTCCTCTAACCTTTTTACCTATTTACCCCAATTCCATCCTTCCAAACACTACACTATCTACCTCTACCTATCCGCCTCAGCCCTTCTTTGCTTCTTACTCTACGCCTTAGAAGCTGTTTATTCATCTATCTACCCCAATTACCCTCCAAATACCTATTTCAGATCACTCCAGAATCGAAACCTCTCCCAATCTACCTCCGTTCTTTCGTTTATAGCTCGACCTGGAACTTTCATCTCTACCTCAATTACT